>NW_026557157.1:0-27365 GCF_029017545.1 Prosopis cineraria | reverse complement strand
TTTTTATAAGATGTATTTCTTCTGTTAAAA
This sequence comes from Prosopis cineraria, assembly GCF_029017545.1. Taxonomy (NCBI): domain Eukaryota; kingdom Viridiplantae; phylum Streptophyta; class Magnoliopsida; order Fabales; family Fabaceae; genus Prosopis; species Prosopis cineraria. The sequence goes on along the minus strand of NW_026557157.1, from coordinate 27,335 downwards.
AATGTAAGGCATTTTTAATCAAAATCTCACCCTCTAATAAAGTAGTTATTTACTTTTAAACTAATTCTGTCTTTTCATATTTATCTCTATTAAATACCTTACAATAAATAAAAGTCATTATCAATAGGGATATTTTTAAAAAAGATAATGATTACATTTAAAAAGATTAAAAAATACTTTATATTTTAAATATTTAATTTTTAAAAAAATATTTTATATTCCTAAAATGAAGGGAGTAATTGATATCTTAACTTTTAAAAGTCTCATTGTACTCTCAATGTTTTTCAAATCAGTACAATGTTGCTCTAGACTAATAGATCGACTAATGAGGTTAAATTGTTAGGTGGGTCCCACACAATGATGCCATGTAAGCTAAAGAAATTTGTGACCATTGCTCTGCGTGTGTGTCTCCTTTCCCATGAACGCTTGTTCTTCATTTATGCCGCCAATGACCAGCATTGACTCTACGTGGTGTGAAATTTGTAAATTTATCTAAAAAAATTTCAAAAAATTATATCACATAAATATTGAAAATTATCCATTTTTCACAAAAAAAAAATAATAATAAAATCTCCCCCAAATGTTTGGAAAATTATTCATTTCATTAGTTTTGTTTGTATATATGAAATGAATATACAAAACAATAAAAAGGTAAAATACAACAATCCAAATTCTTTCTGATTAGTGATTTGAGGTTTTATCCATTAATTATATTACAATGAAAAAAATAAAAAAATATGCATTCAGTGAAAATTATTTCGAAATTAATGCGCCTCATACAAATTTAGTTGTTTTTTTCATATGAAATACTAATTTTTATTTATTTGATGTAAAGATAACTCCTATCTTTTAGGGGTGATTATGTCTATTACTGTTTAATATGTTTTTATTTATTAACATAAGTTTTAGCATTTACTCCCTCATGCAATGTACATGAGAATAGACTTACATTGTAATTAAATAAAAAGCCATAACACAAAATCATTAATGAAATAAGTTTTTTTATGATAGGTGATGTGAAGTTTCATCCTTCATTATATTAAAATGAAGGAAAATTAAAAATTATTGCAATCAATAAAATTACTCCAAAAACCAACTAACCTCATGCAAAGTTAGCTATACCTTGACATACCAATATTATTTTACTAATTTCAATATAATGACGAGTTCTTCTAATTGGAAGTGATTACATTTGTATTTGTTTGATATTTATTATTAATTAGTGAAGAGAATAAAGTATTAAGCATTAAGTCAATTAACTTTATCAATAAAGAGAACGATGCCTCTGCATATAAATAAATAGTAAATTAAAAATAGTAGTGAATTTAAAGAATTCTAATTTCAGTTCTTTATTTAAATATTAAAAATTTACTTTCATTAGTAGATGAATGTAGACTAAAACACAAGGTGCGTTAATATTTAGGAGATGTTTTTCAAAAATTTCAGACATGCTTGCAACCTGACTTTCTGTTAACTATCCACATCATCATTTTTAGTTGCATTTAGATAAAGAAAGATAATGAGTAAATGAGAGGCAATACAAAGAGCATGAATATATAGCAGTAAAACATGTTGCTTTTTTTAATTACTCGAGAGAAGAGGGATACAAAAAAATTTGACACACTATATTTTTAATAGGACTTAGTTTTATTTGCAATATCTTTACCTCCCCCTTGCAACCTTTTAGATTTTTTAAATCAATGTCCAACTAAATATATATTTTTTTAAGATTGTAAAAAATAATAACTATTAATCATAGTCTCATGCATTAAGTATTAATAGTATTATAGTAAATAATCAAAAAAATTTGGCATATTGCGTATTGATATCAAGGAAAAATAAATAAATTGTATGTAAAAAAAAAGGAGAAAAATAAAGATTAAAGTAAACACATGCTATGGTAATTTGTAACAAAACTGAACTTCTACAGCAGAGTACAAAAGCTTTGTAAACAATAACTTTTATAGATAACTACCAATATCTTACTTGATATAAACCAAAGATATACTACAAACAATAACTATTCATAACTTTACAGATAAATACATGGTTTGTTGATAACATAATTTAAGTCAAATTTTCCAACAGCTGAATAAAAAGTGAAGAAAATAAGGTAAGAAAAATTTGGCTATAGAGCAAGAACTACAAGCTTCTTCAATGCACCAAGCTATGTAGATATACTTCCAGTCAACTAATTAGCAAAGCTACAAAAACTGTATAACAAATGAAAAGTGAAATTTAAATAACTCAGCATATAAGCAAAGTCTATGTTTTAACTTCTAATCTTTTTAGCAGAACGTTTGCTGTCATTTATTTAAGAACTCAGTTGTTTAACTCTTCAGAGAAATACAACAAAAGTCATGTTAGTTGGCAATTTCTCTAAAAACATGCAGTTCATTGCAAGGAATTATAGTGCAAATTGTAAAATTGTCCTTATTAAACCGACACAACCTTAATACCTAAGGTAATCATAAGATTAATTCAAATGGATTACCATCATATACATGTTAAACCCTGATTTTAATGATTACAAAAAGTTAGAGAAGCTGTTTTTGCATAGCAATATTGTCAACGTTAAGGAAAGAAGACTTATGTGTTTAAATTTTTTGATTATTCTTAACCTTAATTTTTATTCCATTTAGAAATAATTATATATCCAAGAATTAATTCAGATCTAATTAGAAATGAATTAAAATATTTTTGTCAATATGTTCTTAAACCTATTAGTATATGTCATATCTATCGGTATGTCTCTTTTCTATCCTAAGATTAAGATCTCTATCCTACCCAAATGTCCAATCTTATATGATTATGCTATTTCTATTGGTAGTCCTAAACTAACCTAAAGGTCCTATTTCTACCGGTATATGTAAAATCTACCCAAATGTCCTTTCTTGCTCTCAAATTTTCATCTTTCTGGACACTTTTATCGATATGTAGGAGACCAAGCCAAATGTTTATTTCCTATCCAAATGTCTTCAATTCTACCGGTAGATATTTTTCTCAATCAATGTACTTTACGATTAATCCTACTAGTATATCATTACCTTCCAGTATGAGATCTTCACTATCTTATCTAAAACCTTCATACTTATACCGGTATGTAGTAACTTCTACTGATATGTCTTTTAATATTTTACCTTTGCTTTTCGTTTAAAAAATAGAGCATCTTGGATCTCCTATAAACTCTATCTTTTCAACTTCAAAGTGCTGTGTACACTTTCTTATCATCTTAAAATACTTTTAAACACAATCACGGGGGACATTAATCTCTCATATTCTTTGATTGTTGTTTCTTACCTATATCCCTTTACTCTACCAGTATCTTTCTTTTTTACCTTTTGTCAAAGCATTTAATGCACATAGTCATTACTTTCTTTAAGACACCAATATAACATGCAACTTGCTGAAAAGACATTGTTTCATTACTTTAAAAGATGAAAGAGTTTTGAGAATCCAAGTTAAAGTAATCAACGGTAGATTTATGACTCTAACTGATAAATCTAAAGAACCAACTATAAATTGGACTCATTTATGATGAAGAAGATAGCGAAGTTAATTAAGCCAACTACCTACATTCATTCTCTTAGTACATTTTCTTTTCTCTGTACTGTCATTAATTAAATATCCACTCTATAAGAGAGAGTTTTCATAGTAGTGATTCATTATTAAATCTTATTTTCCTTCCATTTTCTCATCATAGAAAAAGTTTACTTAAGCTTGGGAGTTTAAAGCACCTTTGTAAGGGAGAGAGAGTAACAAACTCGAGAGAGAGTTTGAATTTTATTATAGTAACCAAGAGCCTAGATTAATCTTGAAAAGAGTTAGTGAAAAATTTCAAGAGTATGGAACTGGATGTAAATTCAAGTGGTTTGCAGCTGAACAAAGATAAAGACTTCGTGCAAAGCTTCTCTTCTCAATGCTCAGTCCTATTTGGTGATATCTTTCTTGACTTATATTTAAATCTTGTGTTATTTGTTTATTTTTTCATTAGCCCAATTCATCCTCCTCCTTAGTGGTTTTTACAATTGATATCAAAGCCTAGTTGCTCAAATTGATTTAACAATTAGAGTAAAAAATCCTACTAATGGCTAATTTTGCATATGATAATCTTAGTGAAGAATTGTCAATCACCAAACCACCTGCATTTAATGGAGAAAAAGTATCCCTTATGAAAAAGTGGTATGATGATATATCTGGAAGCACTTGATATAAAAATGTTGAACATATTCACCAAAGGTTCATACATTCCTTATGAAAAAGTGGTATTATTTATTTTTTGTAAAATTAAATAATTAATTTTAAAAATAAAAAATTTAATAAAAATAATTTTATAAATAAAATTTAGGTATTCATGCTATTTGAAGCTCAAAAGAATTCAAGTCAGATTTGGCTACTCAGGCTTTTTAAGAAATTCAGCCCATTTGGGTTTGGATCTATTTGGGAAAATTGATCAAGAAATAAAATAACCTAGGCCTGCTTGGTTTCCTTCTTCTACCAAAAGGCAAAATAAAAATGAATGAGGAAAATAATATATATTTTTAAATGCAAAAGGGATCAAGAAATTAATGTACTTTTAGAATCACGTTCAGCCGAAAAACAAAAAATAACAACAGTAATTGGTGGACTAAGCCATTCCTGCTCTGGAAGTTGTTAAGCTAACCCAGAAGTCCAGAACAGAGAGGTGAACCATCCGGTTCAACAAGCAAAACCGGGCGGTTCAAGAAATGCATGACACAATTACAATCCGATTAAAGAATCCACGTTGTCGCCGGTTCAAGAATCGAGAAAGGACTAGAATACTGTACGCCACAACCGGTGTGTATGCGGTTCTTACAGACTCATCTTTCACGTTGCTCAGCTTTCCGATATCGTCGATGTACGCGCCAGCGCCACGTGGAAACATGGTCCCACCACCAGGGAACCTGAACCGGTCCTTTTCGAACCGGATCCAGTTTTGTTCCGCCTTCTCAGTCGTCAGCCCCTCGTGGGCCACGTCAGCGTGCGAGACCAAGTCTCAACTGCCGGCCACCGGAACGGAATACTGTATCCGAACGGCTCTGGAACCCGGAACTTCAACAGCTCCTCCTTTTTCGGGCAATCCTTTTCCCGGTAGATTAGCCTGTCACGGTCGAATTTCAGGGGCCTCTCAACGTCCTGACAAGGAGTGTACTCAGAGAAGGACGAATGACAGGGAGGGAAATGAAATGACGCGCCGCCGTGGGATGTGAGTCAGGGAGGTAACGACGGGACGAGAAGTCAAGATTGCCATTCACAGGCGCCGGCGAGATTGAGGTGGTCGAATTCTGCTCGACGCAGAAGGGAACAGGGACGCGTGAGTGGGCTGTGACGACGGTGGCTGACCGGAGGCCGACAAGGGGGGAGTAATGCCAGAGGCTAAGGAGGTAAAAGACAGTGCAGAAGAGGGTGGTGATGATGAAATAGTGAAGATTCTTCGTGACACTAGGATTGTGCAGAGGAATAGTTGGGTAATTGGCCATTGCCCATTCTTGTTTGGTTTAATACAGAGGGGGGAGAGAGAGAGAGAGAGGAAGATGAAGAAAGTGTTTGAAAGCGAGAAGCGAAAAGGGTATAAATGAGTTCTTGGGCTTCTTGTTTTGCTTGTTTCGGAAGGAGAAAGGAATATTTCCGTGTAATGAGAAAAATATGGTGCAAATGGCAAGCACGTTGTATTATTAGCTACAAGTTCACGTCTCTTGATTCTCTCACTTTCATTTCCCAGCCATATTCCTTTCTTCTCCCTTTTTAATTTCCCATTATTAATGTGAATCTTCCGTGAACATTACTATCTTCCCAAGTATCCGTGCTTCATCATAGTGGAAATTGACAGTAATAACAGCCACAGTAAATGAACCCCACCCATTTTCCTTAAAGAAAAGAAAAGTAAAAAAGTTATTACTTTTAAATTATAATGTCAAGGGCTCTAGGATGGTAAATTGTTTTTTTTATAATATTTTTCTTTAATATTAAAAAAAATGCAAAACTCTTTATTATTAATAAAAGTTAATTTTCACTGTTAATTGACTATAGAATAATAAAAAAGTATCATAAAAGTTACTCCCTCCGTTTAAAAATATAAAGTATTTTTAATCGAATTTTCACCTTCTAATAAATAATTACCTACTTTCAAACTAACCCTATGTTTTCATATTTATTTCTATTACATATCTTACAATAAATATAAAGTCATTATCAATAGGTGCACTTTTAAAAAAAAGGCAATTATTACACTTCAAAGACTAAAAATATCTTACATTTTTGAACATTCAACTTATTAAAAAATGTCTTACATTTTTGAACGAAGGGAGTATAAATAAGAACTAATAAAATTTCCTTAGTCATTTTTTTTATTTTTTATGTCCTTATTTGTAATTTTTGGATTCTTTGTTGCAATTTTTTATCCTTTTTTATAATTTTTTTAAAAAATCTTAATCAAATAATAGTTGAAGTTAACTTTTTTTTTTTCTAGTAATAGAAGTTAGATTGCATTATTTAAAAAATTAGCAAAAAATATTATATTAAAAATGAGTTTAGAATTCTAGACGTTTATGGATATATAATTTAGAGGCTAATTTATCATTTAATCCTAAAAATATTTTAAAAAAAATCTCAGGATTGCTTCTATTAATTAGTGAAAAATCTAACCAAATTCAAAAAAAAAATTATCGTAATCCCATTTCTATGTTTAATAACAAAATTGATATTTCATTTTAAGAAAAATTAAATATTATAGTTCAATTTTAAGGGCTCCATTTTTTCAACTTTTTAAATTAAAAAAAATTAAAAATATTTTGAGATTTTAAAATATTTATTTTAATGCCCATTTGTTTGAACATTAAAAAACTTATTTTTAGATTATTTAAATAAATTTTGAAGAGTGATTTATTTTTTAAATATTTGTGTTTAAATATCTTTTTTATATAAAATAAAAATTATTTGTGTTTAAATAAGGCGTAAATTTATCCCTTAACTTTAAAAACAAATTTTCACCCTAATCCTAAACAATAATGTATTATTTACTAATATTTAAGTTTTATGATATATTCATTTATCTTCATACTTTTATCAATATTTTCTCTCATATATTGCATATAAATATTTTCAAAACTTATTTAAAGTAGTTCATCAAATGTTAAAAATCTGACGTTGTTTTACTATCTGATTTTCTTTACAAGATTAATAAAGAAGCTTAAATTTTCAAAAAAAATTTCATAAAAGACTGAAACAAACGGGCCATTAATTTTTTTTAAAAAAATGATAATAACTAGAAAATCAGATTTCTATTATTTTGATAAACTAAAATGAAAAATAACAAAAAATATACCAAAATATATAAATGATAATTTACTAGCATGGAATATGATAATTATTATTTAGTTCTTAGAAACTTGTCTACGATTTTGATTTTTGACAAAATGACATAATTTGCTCCCAATGACTCTTATGCATTGGAAAAATAAAAATGAATACTTTAGTTAGAACAAAATAAAAAAGGACTACTTTTTTTTTTGCAAATTTTATTTGGGAGAATAGCATTAAGGGCCGTAAAAACACATACTATTGCATTTTGGGTTAAAAAAAATGATATTATTGTGTAGGCCTTGGGGCCTTTATTATAATTTTTCTTCACACCAGAAAAACAATTTTATTCTTTATGAAAAGAAATGAAAATGAACGAACAAAGAGTGATGAGATTGATGACAAACGTAGGAAGGCTACTTAGTTGGAGGATGCGAAGGTTTCTCAACTCTAATGACAAGAAGTAACTTCTGAGATGCATAGATTTTAAAATCCTTCCATCCTAAGCAGTGTTTCGGTTGAAAATTTGTTTATGACCTTTGATTAAGAATGCTATCCACCATTTTTATGCTACAACAGGAAAGAGCTGGCACTTGAACCACAAGCAAAGAGTAATGTAATGTTTTGTTGGCTTTCAATATTTGTTGCTGTTGATTGCTTCTTGCTTGGCCATGTTTTTTTTTAAACCACAAGCAAAAAGTGATGGAACGAGTTTGTTGGCTTTTTAGCCTCGCATAAATTGATGAGAGGATTATCCAAAATAGTTGGATTTCAGCCAAATATTTAGTTGGATGGGAAAACCTTTAGTTAGAGTTTCAATTGTGATTTTACTATTGATACAAGCTAAAGGTTGCTGAACCATTAAATTGGATATGAAAGTTTTAGAGTGGATTAGTTATTGTACAATATTGATGGTTGACTTGTTCATATTAAACTTTAACATATAAATTGAATAAAATATAACCTAATATGAAAAAAATCTGCTATCATAAATATTGAATTATTTGTTGTGTGAAAATTAACTTTAAGTTGTTGTTGTTGAATGTTAAGTTATGCATTTTGTTAAGCCTAGCCTAATGATAAACTAGAATCGCATCGACTTTCAATTGAAAATATATAAACCTTGTCTTGTGCATAGTAGATATTGTGTTGTACATTATTTGCCTAATGAGCATTTTGTTAAGCCTAACCTACTGATAAACTAGAATTTTATAAACTTTTAATTGAGAATATATAAACCTTGTGTTGTGCATAGTAAATATTGTGTTGTACATTATTTTCTTAAATTGAGCATTTTGTTAAGTCTAGTCTACTGGTAAATTAAAATTGTATGGACTTTTAGTTGATAATATATGAACCTTGTGTTGTGTATAATAGATATTGTGTTGTACATTGTTTCTCTACTTGTGTATTTTGTTAAGCCTGGCTTACTGATACAACAACATTGATGGATAACTTATCACAAACTTTTTTAAAACCGCCTTTAGCCAACCATTCTCTTAGGAGGTCACAGACAAAAAGGATAGAGTCTCAATTTTAAAATAAGAAGATTTATCATTGTTCAAAATGTGGGAAGGTCGGGCATAGTCACAAGACATGCAAGAATCTTAACCTAGCATGAGAACTAGTCGCATTATACTTTTTTGGTGTACATAGGCAATTATAATTATGTATATGAAAGTATTCCTAAGTAATATTTTTTGAATAATTAAGAATTATAGATATTTTTTTTTGTATATAGAGAAGTAACTGTTAGATGTTTTGAATATAGTTGCTAACTTTTTGTATATATTGAATTTGAAATATCATATCAAATTTCATGTGAGTACTTGTTTAGTAGTTAAGCCAATACCAACATGAAATTATTCATATCTGATATAATTGTCCTTCTCAATATTGGAAAGGCATGGATTTTGAGTTGAACATATGTAAGCATTGTTTTGTGCATAGTGAATGTTGTGCTATACATGGTATGCCGAAATTCATTTTGTTAAACCTAGGTTATTGAAATACTAGAAAGGCATGGACTTTGAGTTCAGCATATATGAGTGTTGTCTTGTGTATAGTGGATGTTGTGTTGTGCATTGTATGCTTTAAGTTATCCATTTTGTTGAGCCTAGGGTACTAAAATATTGAAAAGGCATGGATTTTAATTTAAGCATATATAATCATTATCTTATCCATAATGAATATTGTGTTGTGTATGGTTTGCCTAAGTTGTCCATTTTGTTGAGTCTGAGCTGCTGAAATACTAAAAAGGTATGGATTTTTTGTTGAGCATATGTGAGCATTATTTTGTGCACAGTGGATATTGTATTGTGTATGGTTTCATGCAGGTTTTTCTGAATTCAAATCAAACAAAGGGCAAAATTGTACTTTTGATCTTAAAAAAATTACAATAAGGGCCCCAAGGCCTGTAGTGCAATATCAAATATTTTGAGGCCCAAATTACAATTATGTGTGTTTTTAAGACTCTTTGTGACATTCTCATTTTATTTTAAATATTAAAAATCAATTACTATTATATATTAGAAAATAACTATTTTGACTGGGCTATTGACTAAAGTGAAAATGATAACTTTTGTTTTATTATTGATTAAAATGGAATAGAAAGTGACCACTTTCTTCCTACAAATTTGTTTATCAATTAAATGCAGCTAAACTAATTATTTTTATAAGGAAGTGGTTTTTTTTAATTTTTTTATAAATAAAAAATTTATGAAAAGAAAGTAGTCATTTTCTATTCTATTTTAATGAATAACATGCGTTTTGAAGGGTGATAAAATATTTTCTTTCTTTCTTAGGGCCTTCACTTTTTGTTTTGTTTTTTTAAGAATAGGGTTTAGGCACACACATTTCTTAAACTTAGAAAAAATGATAATAAAATCTCTTTGAAATATATAAATGATAAGTTGGTCCTTTGAAATATAATAATTCTCCTGAAGTCTTTAGGAACTTTTCTGTCATTAATGAATTTATGTAAATTATCAAATTGCTCTTTTTGAAAATAAATAATTCATAAGTTTTGTTTAAATATTTACAACTTTCCTTCTTATATTCAAAATAATGCAACAGTAAATCACAACTTTACATGTTAAATTCTTTATTTGCTGTTGCATTATTGCGAATATAAGAAGTAAAATTGTAAATATTTAAACAAAACTTATAAATTATTTATTTTCAATAAGGGCAAGGTAATTTAAATAAATTTATTAATGACAGAAAAGTTCTTAAAAACTTTAGGGGAATTATGACATTTTGAGGAACCAAATTATCATGTATATATTTCAGAGAAATTTTATTGTCATTTTCGCTCAAACTTATATAGGGATGTTCACAAGATGAGAAAGAATTAGGACACTCTTGTCCTGTGTCCCGTCTTGAAAAATTATTGAGACTGAATTTTTGTTCCATATCCTATCCCGTCCCGTTAGGGATCAGAAAGAGATCGAGATGTCCTGTCATCCCAACAAAGAGGATAGTGTGAGAGAAAGATCTAAATAATAACATTCATTAGTTAAAATTTTAAATCACATAATTTATTAATTTTAAAACCAAAACAACATGAGTATATAAATCACGACAATTATTGAATTACATCAATTACAACTACACGTATACAACTTAAAATCAAATATACATAAGACATAATACATTATGATAGCAATTACTAATAATCTCTTGGCTATAAGAGCAACAACAATAGATAAGTTTGACATAACATCAAGTTATTGTTCTTCTTCTTTAGTTGAAATATATTAAGCTAGTGACTCTTTCAAAAATAAAGCAAGAAATATAATATAAATAAAAGTTATTAAGTAGGTAGATATAAGAATAAATTATATTAATATAATTAATATATTGTAAAAAAAGATATTACCTTGCATTACTTACTCTATGTCATTAAAATTATCAATATATTTTATTTTAAATAAGAATAACACATATTGAAATTATAATTAATATAAGTATAAATTATATTAATATATTTAATGTATATTTTTTAAATAAAAATAATATATATATATATATATATAATATTTGGAATGGGATGGGACATCCATAAGGCAATCCCGTGTCCCATCTTGTTCTAAACTTCTTTCTTATCCTGTCCTACAAAATTTAATTTTGATTGTTTTCAAGTTGGGATGAGACCATTCTTGATATAATCGGAATAAAGTTGGATCAATCAGGACAGATACAAGCTAAATATCTCTAAATCTATATGTCAATGACTCTTTTGCCAGGGAAAAAGGAAACCACTTTTACCAATGTTATGATATTTTGTGTAAAAGAAAATGCGCTATAGCCTGCGCATATACCTTTGAGCTTTCTAAATCTGAGGGCTAAATTCCATGTTCGTTGCACTTTCATAGACACAAAACCCACCAACCTTGCTTGTTCTTTGTCTCAATTGTCAGCTTCTTCTTATCTTTTCAGTTTTGAATTTTCATTTCTCAGTTTAGTATTTATATTTTTTAGTAAAAAGGTTGGTAGCAAAATATTATAATGCCAATTGCCAAAATCATTTTTATTTTGTGGACAAAATAATGTAGGTCGTGTATAAAATGACAGAATTTTAGGAATTTAAGGAGTTGTTTGAAATTATTTTTGTTTTATTTTGTGAAAACTATTGTTTCGTAGAACATGTTCTGGAAAAAAAAAACATAATGAAAACAAATTTTTTTTATTATTCTTTATTTTTCAGAGTAATAATCTCAAAACAGCTTAAAGATCTTTCTTTTTTTTTTCAAAATATTTTTTAAATACATCTTACCAAACAAAATTTTTGTTTGTCTTTTGTTTTGAAAAACAAAAAACTGTTTCAAGAATATGTTGCCAAATAGGCCATCATGTTTCTTATAGATTCTACCCTAATTTGAGTTCAAATTACACAATTAAAACACTATAAAATAATATTAAAAACTTTTTAATTCATATTAAATAATTCATTATCTTGGCCTTTCCGTGGTGTATTAAGTCAATATGTGACCCAAAAATCAGCAGGCAGCTCCATAAAAAATCTAACCTGATTGTCAGAATTTTGAAACAAGTTTAAGAATTTTCATTCGGCGAAAAAGTATTTTTTTAAAAAATTATAATGACCTAATGATAATTTTATAAATTATTAAAAAATAAATTAAAATCAAGAGAATAATTAAAATAACTTTTTGTTAAAAATACTTGATTGAATGTATCAAACTCAGTGGATGGTTTCAGTTTATCTGACTAAACTGTGTCGAGTTTTTTTAATAATATTTTAAGAAGTAGAAAAGGGTTAGAAGGAAGTAAGAATTTGATAATAAAAATAATACTACATAATTATGTAGTACTGGCATATGGCTATAAAAACATGCATGTGATTGATTGTTATAATAGTTTATAACGCAAGCATAGAGTTTGATGATAAGATGTTGAATCCAAATGGTTCATAATATAAAATGTCAATTTTTTTTAATTTTAGAAATAAATAAATATGTATAGAAGAAATTTAGTTAACCTTTTGCCTTTCATATCTCATGGGAGGTTAATTGCTCATGATCTCATCAAAATAAGTAACAATAATATTTTTGTGAAAAAAATATAGTTTTACATTCCTACACTTTGCTCGCATTTTGTTTTTGATCCTTACATTTTTTTTTATATTTTAGGTTCCTACACTTTTATTTTTTATTATTTTATGTCCTTCAAAGGTTCTTACATTTCATTCATGAAGGGACATAAAACAATAAAAATAAAAGTATAGAGATCTAGAGGACCGAAAAAAATACAAGTACCAATAGCAAAATGCGAGCAAAGTGTAGGAATTAAAAGTTATATTTTCTCTATTTTTGTCCAACAATAATAATGTTGACATTAAAAGTTGAATCTTGAAGCAATAACTTGATCCATCATGACATCGACTTCAAAAATTATGTCAAAAAATGCATGTTAGTACTTGGTGGAATGACGTTAAAAGGGATTGCTAGTTCTCAGCAGGTAATTAAGTCACGGTTTGGAGGCTGGGAATTATGGAATTAAATTTAGACTCCGTTGGCACATGGGATTTTGGGGGTTTGAGATTGAAATTGGGTTATTAGCTATGATTGGAATTGGGTTATTAGCTAGAAAAAGGCTCTACTTGATATGATTAAAGTAAGAGATTGAGAGTAACATAAGATTGTTTAATTTATAGTATAAAAATTTAAGTTAACTCGTCCACTTAAACTATTAAACCAATATTTTAACTAGTTTAATAAAATGACCGTTTCAATATGGTTTGACCGTGGCCTTTTGATCGCTAACCCTTGAATAAGTACCTTAAGCAGCTCAATGATTAGTCTAGTTTGTAATGCCTTGGTTTAATCACGCATAGCCAATAGCCTTGTAACAATATTTTTAAAACTAGATCAGTACATAAATTGAAAATACTATCAGTTAGTCTAATTAGTTAAATCAACCATCAAACCAGTGATACAAAATTAAATGAAAATATTATTATATACATATATACTAATAAAAATACGAACTGGTTGAAAATTGTGCAGAAAAGAATTAGCACTCAACATGTGAATTATTAAAAAATATACTAATTGAGGATTCATAATTCTTGGTTCAAGAACTTTATCCACAGTTATGTAATTTTGAAATTTCGAATCATTTTTTTTTAAAGCATCAGATGGCTCAACCCTTGAACCTTTTTTTTTTTAAAGAAAAAAACTAAGTCTTTATGCCATCTAGCAGATGTTCCAACTGGGTCAGACCTCTAGTCTAATTCTTAAAATATTACTTTGCAACTTAGTGGCATGTAAGCTTTCTTATAAGTAAGAGGTCGCTGGTTTGAACCTGCTCATAATCTTAGACTGTTAGTGCTTGCCTCTTCATTTTTTTTTTTTAAATCACATACATACTGCATAGAATTACTTAAACCCACCCCCACCTCCTATTGAATTGAAAAACGAGTTGTGGCTGGTCAAGAAAAAAATACCTATCATGGATTGAAAAATTTGTGACAAAACTATCCTTGCTTATAATAATTTGTAACAATATTTAGAAAAAATTACCCTTTTGAATTTTGTCCTAGATTTAATCTACTAGAACGCTCTCTTATTCTCAGTCAGTATCGATAGCGGCTTTTGAAGAATTAATTGGAGGGTCAATGATCTTAATTCCTTTGAAGAACCTTGGTCATTTTTTTTTAAATAATTTCATCCCTTGGTCCTTTTTAGCAATTTCCCTGAGGAAAGAATTATTATTCCATATATTGGGAGTAGGATAAATTCCCTAATTAAATATTAATTAAAAATTATAAAATAAATATTAAATAAAGAAAATGTGACACAAGTCCTTCATTTTTCTTCATTACCTAAGATATTCTCAAACTCAAAGTTAGCCCTTATTAGGCGTTAATTTTTTTTTTTTAATTATAGGTCCAGGATCTTGTAGTAGTTAGGCATTTTTATTTTTTTAGTGTTCTATTAACATGTTTTTCTTAAGTAAATATGTTTAAGTAAAAAATATTTTAAATTTAACAATACTACACATTCATTTTGACTGTGGCATGCTTGTCCAAAATTACATGTGCATACTCTTTAGGGTTCTAATTTTTTTTTTTGGGATAAACTTTAGGGTTTTATTTATGAAATAGAGAAAGAATAATTTTTTTTATCCTATTTATAAGACATGTAGTTAGCTTTTTATGACAAATTACTCATTTTACTCTTATTAAATGTTGGCGAGTGAAATTATATTATTAAGGGCTCATTTGTTTAAGATTAAAAATAAGTAATTTTAAATAGTTTAGAAATTGTACAGGAAGATATTTATTTTGTAGAGATTTTATGAAAAAATAGACATATTGTTTTATTTTTTATTCCAAGAATAAAAAAATAATTATTAGTCATTTATTTTTAAATTTTATGACATCTTTCTTAATTTTTTTTATAAAAATAATTCATTATTTAATTATTTTGAATTTTTATGATATTTCTCATATCTTACTTTTTACAACATTCTCCATCCCTCAAAGTACATTCTTAAAATAATAAAAAATTATTTTTTTATCTTTTGATTATTTTTAAAAATTTAAACACACATAATTAAAATTCACAAAATAGATTTTTTTAAAAAAAATAATTTTTCATAAGTAAGATGAAACAAATGGGCTCTTAATTAAAGTGTATATTCAATTTTTATACAGAATTAATAATTTTTTATTTTCTTTAATTCTAATAAAATATATTAAAAGTGATTTATAATAAATAGTAGTAGAAAATCGGAACAAGTTTCAATGCTCATCATACAGATGAGCACTAAAAGCTCATCGTCTCTAAATCATTTAGATTTAATTTAAATGGTCTAAATTTATATTTTTTTATTTATATTTTTTAAAATATTTTAATGGATACAAAATTTAAAATAAAGACAATATCTTAACTGTTATTTTTTTAAAAAATAATTTTTATTTAAAAAACACCAGTTAAAAAAATATAAATTAGGACCATGAAAATTAAATTTGATTGATCAAAAAATGATGAGTTCTTAGTGTTTTTCTGTACAATGAGAATTGAAACTAGTTTCTAATATATGTAAAAATTCATCTTGATTACCAAAAAAAAAAATCATCTCAACTGACTAAATCTATATAATATTTCAGCCCATCTTCCTCATTCTGTGGCCCAATATGCACAGCCCAACCCCAAAGTCGTCTTCTTTTGTTTTGCCCTTAAATTTCTAATGCCAAAAATATTTATGAAAAAAATGGCTCTATGCTGAAAGATTCAAAAATTTCTTGACGCTCTATTTCTTCTTCTCTGTTTGCTGTAAAATGCTCTCTTCTTCCTTCGTTCTTTCATTTTCGGCGATTCTAAAGCTGACACACCCGTCACAAGTTCGTCGCCGCCGCAATCGCAGATTATACAACTTTTTCCTTTGCCTCCAGATTTCAGTCTCGATTCTGGTTTGGCGTGGTCTCTCCTTGCTTCTTTTTTATATTCATGTTTTAATAATCTCTATCATCACTTCCTCATGCCTTGATGATCATTCCTGCTTTTATACCATTAAATGCTCCTTTGAATCTCTCTGAACGTTCTTGTTATTATTAGCTTGTAATTTGGTGAAATTCTAATTGTAAACGATCAAACTCATAGCTTTCCTATTTGCGTCTCGAAGATGTTCGATGAAATGTCTCTATGGAGGCAACCATGGATTCGATATAAAGAAAAAGAGAAGCTCTCTTATTCAATCTGTTCAGTCTGTGGATATACAATATATATATAAGAGTATCGTATCTCTAAACTATCATATCTATAGGATCTGGGATTACAAGAATCAAATAACACGAGATCAGGGATGCTGATATATTGTCTTCCAAATGTCTTCCAAAATAGCATAACTATATCCTAGATCCTGTAGATATGATAGTTTAGAGATATGATACTTTTGTATATATATTGTATATCCACAGATTGAACAGATTGAATAAGAGAGCTTCTCTTTTTCTTTATGGTATCAGAGCGGAGGTCCTTTCTCCACGTTTTCCTTCATATTTGAGTGCTATTCATCAGTAACAGAATGACAAAGTCTGATATCTCTAACTCGCAAGCCACTATGGTAGATGCATCCTCACCATATTACCTTTACCCCTCTGATAATCCAGGTCAAATATACGTCAGTGACCTGTTGAATGAGACCAACTATATGGAGTGGATCAACGATATGACTAACGTGCTACTTGCGAAGAACAAAATCGATTTTGTTGATGGTAGTATTTCCATGCCCGTCGTCGACTCTCCATACCTTAGTAACTGGATGCAATGTAATGCAATGGTGAAAGGGTGGTTGAAAGGAGCTATGGATAAAGATGTTTGAACGAGTGTGCGGTATGCCAAAATGGCTCGAGAAATTTGGTTGGACCTTAGAGAGAGATTCGGTAAAGGCAGTGCTCCAAGGGCCTTCAAACTACACAGAGCAACTGTACTGTCACGGTAGGAGAATAAACAATCCGTGCCGACTTATTACACAAAGCTCAAAAGCTTATGGGATGAGCTCATGACAATCATGCCATGGCCGAGGTGCTTGTGTGGTAGCTGCAAGTGTGGCATCGAGAAGCAGATCATGGAGATGAAAGAGCGTGAGCAGTTGTACAAGTTCCTCATGGGTCTTGATGATAGCTTCAATATTGTCAAGACCCAGATACTCAGCACTAAACCACTACCTTAGCTGGGGCAGGCATATCACCTTATAGCAGAGGATGAACAACAGCGTCAGATCTCTGCAATGACCAAACCATCCCCTGAAGCAATAGCTTTCCTCACTCAGGCAACGTGAAACAGGAAGGATGGCATGGACTGTCGAGAATCAAAGAAGGAGAGACCCAAGTGTGCCCACTACCAGAAGCTTGGCCACACGGAGGATCGATGCTATGATCTTGTAGGATATCCACCAGATTGGCAAAAAGGAGGATGAAAAGAGAAGTCAAGTGCAAGCTCAAAGGAGAAACGACATGCTCTGCATGCTGCACAGGTCACTGTCAATGAGAGTCTAATACCAGGACTTACCCATGATCAATATGAGCGACTTGTGAATTACTTAAACACTGAGGGGGAGAAACTTGCTACGCTGCCCGCTGTCAATATTGTAGGTACTATGTATTCTAAATCCCTTTGGGTTCTTGATTCTAGCACCACAGAGCACATTACATGTGACAAAAGTTTGCTCGATAACGAGAGGATGGCCACACATCATCTTCCTGTTCATATCCCAAACAGTCAACGTCTTTCTGTTCACAGCACAGGGAAGATCACTTTGACTAAACATTTGGATCTTAGTTGTGTATTGTATATCCCTGAATTTAAGTGCAACCTCATCTCGGTAAGTAGATTAGTTGAAGATCTTATGTGTTCGATAACTTTTGTTGCTGCTATGGCTATCATACAGGACTTACATTCGAGGAACCTGATTGGAGTGGCTAGGCGGTATGGTGGATTATATATTATGGAGCAGCTAGAAAGAAGAGGAGTGGCATTGCATGTTACAAGATCCACAAACTCAGCCTTATGGCACTGGCAGCTCGGGCATCCTTCTGAAGAGAAGATAAAGCATTTACATTTTCTAGCCAATATCAATAAGAGCACAGCTCCTTGTGATTCATGTTTTAAATCTAAATAGACTCGATTAGCCTTTTCTGATAGTTCAATAAAATCTTCATCTTGTTTTGAATTGATTCATTGTGATGGATGGGGTAGTTATAAGGTCCCTTCACTTTTTAGGGCACATTATTTCCTTACCATCATTGATGACTATAGTAGAGGGGTATGGGTTTATTTGTTGAAATATAAGTATGATGTTATGCAATACTTGTCTCTATTTCTCAACATGGTAGAAACACAATTTGGTGTTCAAGTTCGCAAAATTAAAACAGATAATAGACAGGAATTCCAATCCACCTTGCTTTCACAGACTCTCTCAGACAAAGGCATTTTGGTGGAAACCTCTTGTTCCTACATGCCTCAACAAAATGGGGTTGTTGAGCGCAAGCATAGGCATATCTTAGAGATGGCCAGGGTACTTCATTTCCAAGCTCACTTGCCTCTTCAATTTTGGGGCGAGTGTGTTCTCATGGCTGTGTATCTTATCAATCGCTTGCCATCACGGGCAATCTCCAACCGCACTCTTTATGAGATTCTTATGGGTAAACAACCAAATTATTCTCATTTGCGGGTCTTTGGATGCTTAACATATGCCCACAATCCTAAATGCACGAACAAGTTTGATGCAAGGGGGAGAGGAGGGATTTTTCTTGGCTACCCACATGGTCAAAAGGGGTATAAACTATTTGATCTCTCCACTGGGGAAGTCTATGTTTCAAGAGATGTGGTATTCTTTGAAAATGATTTTCCATATCAGCATATACCCAACATTGAATTTAATAATTCTGCTACACGTTTATACGGTGATCGTCGTGTCATTGAGGTTATTGACAATGAGGACACACATGCACTGCCAACGTTGCTTGAGTCTCCTCAAGTAAATCCAGAACCACCAGTGATCCTGCCCTCATTGTCTACCATACCAGTAGACACTCATAAAAGTCAAAGACAAAGATGCCCGCCCAAGCATTTGGATGAATTTGATCTCAATTTGCCACATTCCATTTTACATCCCCATACTGCTATGCCATCTCCCTCAGGTACCTTACCTTATCCTATCTCTAACTATGTTTCATATAATCGTTTCTCTCCTTCACATAAAGCCTTCTTAACAGCCATCACTACTCACGATGAGCCGAAGTCATTTACACAGGCACGAAAACATGCTCATTGGCGAGAAGCCATGCAACAAGAGATTACAGCTTTAGAGCACAATGGCACATGGACCCTCAAGTCACTTCCACCTGGCAAACGAGCCATTGACTCTAAATGGGTCTATAAAATAAAATATAAATTGAATGGTGATATCGACAAGTATAAGGCACGGCTTGTTGCTAAAGGTTACACAGCGGGAGGGGATCGATTTTACTGAGACTTTTGCTCCCATGGCCAAATTAATGACTGTTCGAACATTGTTAGCTATGGCTGCAAAACGGCGATGGATTGTACACCAGCTAGATGTCAATAATGCATTCCTCTATGGAGACCTACATGAAGAGGTTTACATGAAAATCCCATAAGGTTTCCAAAAGGATGGTGACACAAGGGTCTGCAGGTTACGCAAGTCCCTTTATGGGTTACGGCAGGCCTCATGAAATTGGTATGAGGAGTTCACGTCATCACTACTGACCATCGGCTTTCGTCCATCAAAAGCAGATTATTCCCTATTTGTGTACGCAAAAGGACACATTACTACATATGCTCTTATCTATGTGGATGATGTCCTCCTAGCCAACAATAACGACAAGCATCTATCTCAAGTCAAAACCCACCTCCATCGTCACTTTAGCATCAAAGATATGGGGCCTCTTAAATATTTCTTAGGCATCGAAGTTGCTCGCTCACCTACAGGCTTTGTAATTAGCCAACGCAAATACATGTTGGATATTCTTAAAGATACTGGGATGACTGACTGTTAGCCTAGTCACTTTCCTATGGAACAAAACATCTAACTTGTTGCCACAGATGACGATGCTAGTATAAACCCTGAGCGCTATAGACGACTCGTCGGCAGATTAGTTTATCTCACTATCACGAGACCCGACATTGCTTTCGCTGTCACTATACTTAGTCAGTTCTCTCACTCCCCTGTTCAGATTCATATGAATGCTGCTGAACGCGTCCTTCGCTATCTAAAGTCAACACCTAGACAGGGTATTCTTCTCACAAGTTCCAATAACCTTAACCTTAAAGCATTCTGTGATGCTGATTGGGCAGGTTGCCCTCTCACTAGACGTTCCTGTATAGGTTATATTGTCACCCATTTCTTAGCGTTCGAAGAAGCAATCCATTGTAGCATGCTCCTCGGTTGAAGCTGAATATCGTGCAATGGCCACCACAGTCAGCGAACTTCTTTGGCTCCGTTGGCTACTCTCTGAGTTGGGTGTACCCTACCATTCCGCCACACCACTCTACTGTGACAACCAAGCTGCTTTACACATTGCCAATAACCCTGTGTTTCATGAGTGCATGAAGCACATTGAGATGGATTGCCACTTCGTCTGCAAACGTGTCCAGTCACGCGAGAT
Source organism: Prosopis cineraria (assembly GCF_029017545.1). NCBI lineage: Eukaryota > Viridiplantae > Streptophyta > Magnoliopsida > Fabales > Fabaceae > Prosopis > Prosopis cineraria. The sequence goes on along the minus strand of NW_026557157.1, from coordinate 6,358 downwards.
TCGACCACTAAAAGTTTCTAGCACCTCACAGCTAGCTGATATGTTCATTAAAGCTCTCGACCGTGATCGATTGCATGAACTTGTTACCAAGTTGGGCATTACTGACCTCCACGCACCAACTTGAGGGGGAGCAAAGAAAGAATGAAAGAATGACATGTGTTCCATGATCATGCAAATCATGCATGCATGTTAGTTACGGCGTGAGTTACGCTATTTTGGAAGACATTTGGAAGACAATATATTAGCATCCTTGATCTCGTGTTATTTGATTCTTGTAATCCTAGATCTTGTAGATATGATAGTTTAGAGATACAATACTCTTGTATATATATTGTATATCCACAGACTAAACAGATTGAATAAGAGAGCTTCTCTTTTTCTTTACGATACAATTCTTTTCTATGCTTAACAACCTTATTTTACTTTGAAAACTCATGGCTAGATACCCAAAGCATGTTTTTAACTTATGGAGCTATAATACACGATTATTTGCATTCTTGAGTTTTTCCTTATGCTTTAATTACGGGCTGTAAAAATTAAACTCCTTGAAAGTTCATGTAACCTTTGTGACTTTGCTTAACTCTAGAAGGCTTTTCACTTAGTAGGCTTTACGAGTGTAGGAAAGTTTTCTCTCATTCCTTTCAACTTAAGCTCATACAAGCTCTAAAATCTAAGCCTAGAATTCGTACTCTTTTCACAATTAGCACATACAGTTCTTGCTTTATATTCACTAACTCGTCTTGCTACAATCTTATAAACCATATTACTCAGTGCTTTTAACATTTGATATCATTATTTATGACTTTTGATGAAATCAAGAACTTACTTCATCGAACATGGTTTGCACTTCACGATTTCATATTAGTAGGCTATATAAGCTGCCTAATTCCATTCTTTTGAGGTCAACACCATGTAGCCTATAAGCATCTCATATAACTTTAAAGACTTATTTTTCACCTCTACAAAGGCTATTTCAATTCATAACCTTGATTTTTTTAAAATTTAGCCACATCATCAAACTAGATGGTTGAATAGGGGTTTTTAATATTTCTATTTAAATTTGAACTGGTAGAAACAAATACCCAGTAATATTCATGTTGAATAAATTGGGTCCACCCTTGATGTATTGATTCGGAGCCACGTTCATAAACCCAACTCATTAATATTAATTATATTTATGTTTAAATATTTAGTTATTTTTTATATTTTGAATTTTAATATTCAAATTATTTGGGAAATTATTTTGTTATAAAAAACTTTCCTGTGGTTTTGATCGATAGGAGTGGAGGCATATTTTTATTCAGAATACTCTCTCCCTCTCTCACCTTCTCACAACAACTTTGCTTTGGTGTTTCTATTGGGGACAGAGATTGTGCTCTGACTCACAAAATGTTTGAGCAGTCTAATTGGCATACATAAAAGTAGTCGGGACGTGAATTTGCTAATTAAGTAGATAAATCGTCCAACCCTATATTGAAAATTCTTGATTGGCATCAAAGCTTAGTTGGGTCGAATTTTATATTCTCTGGTTATTAGTTATAACTTTTTAAAATAGGCTATGAAATGAGGCAAAGGAGAAGTGCAAGCCAAAGGAAAGGAATTATGGTTCGACATTTTAAAGCATGATAAAAGTGCTGGTTAATTTTTAATTAAACATTATAAAATAAGTATTAGACAAAGCAAGTGATATTTTTGTACCCCAAAAAACAAAAAGACTAAAAGCAATTGTTACATAAGTCCAAATGTCCAATTTTCTTCGTTGCCTCCGGTACTCTTAAACCTCAGAGTTAGCCTTTAGGTGTTACATTTTTCTTTTTAATTATATACCCTGGATCTTTTAGCAGTTAGGCATTTTTTCTAGTGTTCCAATAGCATGTTGTTTTTCTCAAGTAAATACTCCTAGAGGTGTAAGTAAAAAAAAAAACAAAAAGAAAATCTAAATTTAGCATGTTGTTCTTCTAGCAGCTGTTCATTTTGACCACTGCATACTCGTCCGGTCGTCCCTCGTCCATAAATTATACGTTCCTATCAATAAATTAAAGCTTCATAATATTTCAGCCCAAGGACCTTTGTACATAGAACTTGTAAGAAAATGTAATATTCATAAATTATTAAAAACGTGACTTATTTCAAATTGTTTGAAGGATCCACAGCTTAGTTTATTTTTGCCTGAAGATAGATATCAATTTAGGAAATTTGTAATAAAATTCCTCCGAATTATATAAATGATAATTTATTCTCTTAAATGTTATAATTTTAATGAAGTATTTAAGGTTTTGTGCCAATAAATTTTAAAGTAAAAAAATCATTTTGGCTTTATTGAAAATAACAAATTTCAATCACAACTTTTGTTTAAGGAATTATAATTTTTGTTTAAGGGATAATAATTTATTTTGTGAATCGTTAGATTTGAACCAAAAGTTAGATTTGAACAAGAAATTATAACTTGTAAAGTGTAATTTTTATTTTTGAAAAACAAATTTTCAAAAGAGTATACCCCATTAATAATTTTTGTTTAAAGAATTATAATTTTTTTCAAAAAAATCATAATAATTGAATAAGAAATTATAATTTGTTAATAAAGGTAAATTATTTTTTTTGTTTAAAATTTATTAAAAGAAGTACTTAAAGATTTTAGTAAAATTATAATATTTTATGAGATCAGATTGTCATTTATATAATTGAAAAGGATTTTATTGTGATTTTTATATCAATTTTAAGCTGATAAACCTTATAGGGCAGTCTCACATTAAGGGTAATAGAGTAAATTACATACACGCTTCTTCAGTTTTGCAAAATTATATGTAATAGACTTTATTTTTGTAATCTGCACAAATCTCCGAAACAATGCATCCTAGCTCAAATTTGTTTTATGATTAAAAAAATGTATTCAGGCTATAGAAGATATCTGGAGTGGAGTTTTTTTTTTTTTTTTTGGGTGTAATTTTCAATGATTGATACCAATGATTTAAAAATTGAATTGAACCGGATGGTCAGACCGATCGAATCGTCGATTGATCAGGCTAACGGTTCAGTCAAGCTAAAAAAACTGTTTGAAGAGTTGGGCTGGATTGGGTTGCTTTGAACCGGCAGTCGGATTGGGAATCGGTTTCAGTTTTCAAAAATCGAACTGTTCAAAAAATGCCTCTTTTTTTTATTTTTTTGTCAGTTTTTTTTTAAAAATGACCAATTTTTTTAATTATTTGATATTATATTACATTATATAATTTATTAAGTCATGATAAATTTAAAATATTTAATTTTATTTTTAAATTAAGTAATAATTTTATATTATTTTTTTTATATTTAAATTATTATATATATATATATATTTTTTTTAATTTAATTATTATATTATAAATTTAATTATTAATCTATCTTGATTGAATTATGTAAATTATAAATTGTTAATTTTTTTTTGATTTAATGTTCAGTTTAATTTTAAAAACATTGATGGTACTTTTATGTCACTACGCGCTCAGAACTAGTTTGATTTGATGGTTTTGAATCTTTGTAACTATTGTTTGCGGTACTTGGTCGGCGATTTAACTTTTTCACTTCAGTGAATGTGAAAAATATCACATGTTTAGTTATTATTTTTAATATTAAAAGCTCAAGTACTAATAGTTATTCATCGTCCTCTCCAATTTTGCAGGACAATCTCTTACTCTACATGAACTAATCAAATTAGTTGATGTATTTTAAATTGGCATGTTTCCCGCAAAATACCTTTCATGGAATATTATTCTCTCTCACACACTCTATCTCTTTCAATTATTAAAAGTACCTATTTTAGGGGTATTTTTGAAAACTGTATTAACTATTTTCTAAATTCTACTAGTCTTGGTCTTGTAAGTAGACATCAAAGGACTTTAGAAGTTATTTTTTTTTTACTTATAAGTTACTTTAAAATATTATAAATTTAACATTCATTAACTCTTTCTAAAAATTTAATAAATTTTTAATTTTATCTTTATTAAACATATATTTTAACAATGTATTTTTTCTATCTAATATTTAATGGGAGTAAAAAAATTTATGATAAAAAGTTAGTGACATGCTTTTATAAATATAACAAATAAATATTTTTCTTTCTATTTTATAAATAAGGTAGAAGGGAGAAAGAATACAATGATTGCTATTTTTCAACTATGGAGTTTTTTTGTGTGTGTGGATAAACTTCAACTTAAAATACCACTTGATTATATGATAGTATACAGCAGTGGTTTCCATAAAGAATAATCATGAAAAAGAATTACTCTGTTCGAGTTGAGAAGGAAACAAAAATAAAGGAAGAGCTCTTTCAATTTTATGGAGAATGATTCTCTCTTTAAGTGCAATTAATGGTCACATGCAATGCAACATGGTCTCCCATTGGCTGAGGGTGTTCCTCTTCCTTACTTTACATTTTCCTTTTTTTTTTTTCCATTGGGTAATGAAAAGGGAAATAGAAAGCAAAGAACAGCAGACACCACCTTCTGTCTAAATGTTGCTTTTGGTCTTTTTTTACACAGTTCACGGGGTTACAGGGTTATGGTTGCTTTTGTGTTATTGTTTAGTGATTAATCAATTAATTAATAATTAATTAATTGGATTTGGGAATCTCCATAATCATGAGATTAGCGATGCTTCAAATCAGACAAAGGACTGCACAAGCGATGCGTATCAACTCCCTCGTTGGATTTGTTCAATATTCAATTCAAATTTTATTAACCCTTTCAAGTTTGTGTTGTTTGCCTCCATCACTTCACAGGATCTTTGGGAGGTGGAAAAAATACCAACCAAGGACTTCTTTAAAAAGAGTAATTTTAAATCAAAACTTCTTTAGTGCTGATGAATATAAGAGGATAATATTGAATTTGAAAACCTTAATTATGATGAAATTCTAATTGAGCATTATTTTGTTATGATATTTTTAGTTGTCATTTTTCTTTGGGAGAAAGGCAATTATGTACTAAAATATTAATTTAATAGTAATTAGATTTTAAAAAAAATTGTTGAAGGACGAGTTGTGAATAATAATTTTACAATTACAAAATTAGTTTTTCAGTTGCAAATCAGACACATAAATATAGAGGTTATTTCCAGTAATTTGCAGCTGAATTTTCCATTTTGTAATTAATTCTTTGCAAATTTTTGGGACATAATTGTATAAAGTTATTTTTTTTGGGATATAATTTATATTCTTCCTGAATCTTTGTATGCTTTATTTACTTGTAGTATTTTAAATATAGCAAGTTTGTCCCCCAAAAAAATAGCAAGTTTCGTTTTCTGTTGCTGCTATGTTCATCGATTTGTTCTCAGTTTTTCTTTTATATTTATATATTCTATAGCTTACGACTTATTTTTGAAATATTGTTGTTGTTGAAATAATTAATTAATAATATAAAAGTTGGATTTATTAATTTATTAATGTTGATTTAAATTTCCGTTTCGAATTTGAGATTGCAATTTTTATACTAATAAAGACTTTAATAATTTGTCAAAATAACATTTTTGACCTCAATTTGTGAAATAACTTGAAATAGAATTAATTTGCTTTCAACAATATATTTACCGTTATAACGTTCTTGTTTTCGTGAGTGATTATTAAATGGTTAACTTTATTGTATATATAATAAAGATATTGTGTGTAATAAAGATAGTGAGATAACTAAAATCTGATAAAGTGAAATCCATCCAGCCTGTGAGTGATGGAGGTGGGTGTGTGAGCATAAAATAAGAACAAAGATTAAATTAGAGCGACCTTAATTATTTATTTTTATAATAATTTTATTTAATTAAAATTTATGAGCAACATGTCCATGGGAGCGATCTGCTATAATTCACATGTGTAAATAAAATATTTAATCCAGTTAATTTCATATTGAAAACCGACAGAAAATACACACATTAATAACTATTTAAATTAAATTAAGTATTTCGTTTACAATTTTATTATTTCACCTTTAAAAATGCAACGATACCGTTTCGCCCTGAAAAAAATGATTTGTAGAAATGTAGGGTAGGTTTCAACTTTCAAGGAGGAGGAGCGCGTGGAAAGTGAGAGGCACTTTTGGAAACTTGTTTGCTCACGGGGATAGTGCAATTAGGGGTCAACGACCATGCTTGGTAGTTGGTACTTACAGTAATCATACCAGTGTAGCAGCTTCTCTGCCCTCTTCCTGTTAGATATATTATCTCAATTTATATATAATTAAATATAATAAAATAAAATAAATACATACGTACTTGAAGAATCTATGACTACTTATTAAGATGTCTCAATCACCCCAAATGTAGACAGAAGGCATAACCCACTGTATCTCAGAGTTTTCAGAAAGTGCAAAGATAATGGAGTAAAATAAAAGTATCGTGT
>NW_026557156.1:0-27368 GCF_029017545.1 Prosopis cineraria | reverse complement strand
TTTTTGAGGACTATGTAGATAACTTCACAAAATATTGAGAATTAAAATGATATAAATTAAATTTACAAGATCATATTACTTCAAACACAAGGGGACTGAAAGTACATAATCCATTAATTTTACTACAAATGTTGTTGTTATTAAATTTTATTGATTCATTGTTTCGTTTATCAAATAGAATTTCCCTAAAATCCTTTTGCAAGTTTTTGGAAGTTAATTGCAATTTTTTGACATTGATAATTACAATTTATAAGTTCTTTCAACACAACTAAATGCAATGCTATCCATAGTTTGTAAAATTATGTTTTACTATATATTAGATATTGATATTTCATGATTTTCAATATACAGATTAATTTGTTCGATCTAATTGTTTTATCTTTAATTAATAAAACAATTTGTTGTATTCATGAAATTTATTTTTATATAATTTAAAACTTATAAAAAGTGATGTTATTTTTAAGCCTTAAATGGTATGAATAGCTTAAAACATAGGGCTATAATCCAAATTAATTTGGAATTAGAATTGGCACCATATTTTAAGCGTATTTATGTTTACACCCAAGGATATAAAATTATTATTATTTTCTTGTTTTGGGAGTTAAAAACTAACAAACATTTATTTGAACTATCAACACAATGATTGGGCATCAAATTAATTCCTACATGACGCGCATGGGAAGCAAGGTATTATTATTTATTATTATATTATATATGCAAGTAACACATGGGATTATTATATTATTATATGAATAACATTGTTGGTAAGAAAATTATATATATATATATATATATATAAAAGGTTATATGCATTAAAGTACATGATTTTCTTACATGAAAAGTAAAGTATTATTGTGTCATTGTCATATCCATTCAGAGCAATGATTTATTAATGTACAATCTGCATGCAAAGCAACACATGGATTATTATATTATTATAAGCAATGGATTATATATATTCATGATTTAATTCTAACCAATTATTTATTAATTTGTTATATGAGTGTTCAAAGTCTAACAAAACAAACCACATCGAACCCAACTAAATAAACCAATTGAGGAAAATGGATCAAAATTTATTATTAGAAGAGTTTGAATATTCACTTTGTATATGTAAGTTATATTGTGACTTTTGTTTTCTTTACAATCATTATTTTAGATCATATTTCAACATATTTTCTTCTCTTTCAGATTCTAAACTTAACCAAGACATTATATTAGTGTTACTTCAAGAATGATCTTCTCTTTTGTATGATTCAAAATATAAGAATTTTCACTATTTGATTAAGAAAGAGTTAAATTTCATTATAGTCATCAACACAATTTATGATGAAATCTAACTAATGCAACTTACATATGCATATACTTTGGTGTTTATTAATGATAAAATTTGATATTCTTATTTTATATATAAGAATGTTCATTATCATTCATGAATGATAATATTGTAGATGTGAATTGAAGTTGGAACAGAAAGGAAAAAACAGACAAAATATGCTTATCATAATAGATAATTTTATATATTTAACAAATTATTAAAACTTGATCCACAAATGAATCAAACCTTTTAAAAACAAAACCAAACAATCTTAATAAAAAATGATCACTATTATTTTTATGCAAATTGATTGGTTTAGTTTAGTTTAGGGAAGAATTATGTTGAAGTCTCAAAAAAGAAAATCAATTACTATAAAATTCATTAACAACTAAACTAAAATTATTGTCAAAAATCTAAACTAAGGGATAATAATTTTAATTCAATTGTTAATAAATTTTATAGTAATTGATTCTCTTTTGTGAGATATAGACGTAATTGTTCCTTGCTTGGATTTTGGCTAGAAACGAATCAAACTTTTTAAACAATATTAATATATCATATGAAAAAAAGCTATACAATATTTTTTGGGCGGCCAAAATATTATATTCATTCAAAGAAAGGATTATTATAATAAGAGATTTTCATCATATCGTATGGATACAAATTTTTTATATATAGAGTACGGACACAAATTGAAGCAAAGAATATTATCATACCTTACGCGTGCATGGCAAGGAAAGGTGCCTTTATACTGAGAGGCATTAGTTATGAAAATTTTTGACTGTTGATTAATTATATTTGATATTTTCTTATTGCAATAATTGATGTGTCATGTATTAAAAATGCATAAGAAAATAAAATATAACATGATTTTCACGTGATTGTATTTTTATTTATTCAAAGTAATAGATTTTTTCTTTCCTCTTCATTATCTATAAACTCTTATATGAGGTAGTGTTCCGCATTGTTCATTTAGCAAGGATCTCGTGTTCATGTTTTTTAAAGATAGTTCACATTTGATTTCAACAACTCAAATCTTATTTTTGTTTTATTAAAATCATGATTATTTTTTTTAAGATCTTGTGTTTATTTTTTTTAAAGATAGTTCACATTTGATTTCAACAACTCAGATCTTATTTTTATTTTATTAAAATCATGATTATTTTTAAGTTATTAGTTTGTATAATTTTTATTTTATTTCCTGAAAATTCAATATATCTAAATTTTTAATGAATAAAAATATATAAGGAATAAAAAAATTTGAATTATTTAAATTTTTTATTTTATTTCAAAATTCTTTCAAATAAAAAATAAAAACTTTTAAATAAAATAAAATAATATACCAATGGTTAAAATATGAAAAGGATTTATGTCAGAGATTAGTAAGATATTCATATATGAGAAAATGGAAATGATAAATATTTTTCGTGACACATAAATAATGTGACTAAAATCTTTATATATGAAGCCAAAATTACAAATAAATAATGCAGCCCTCTCTATAAATTTACACACACATATATTTATATATTTATTGATTTTATATATGTTTAATAATTTTTCATGATAAATTAATGAAATAACATACAGATCGTTTTCACAATACATGTAATACAATTTTACCTAAGTGTGATCAGTGTTTTAATTACTCCCCAAAATGCATATAACTTGTTAATCCAAATCAGTTCTGAGGTGTGGGAGGGGCATATAAGTAATTTTCTGACCCTTATTCCGTTTTAATTTAATTATAGAAAATAATTTTTTTTAAAACGAAAATTATTGAACATCAGTTTGAATTGAATCATATTAGGCTTATGATATCTCTTTTACAAAGAATGAAGATAAACAGGATACAATTAGAATACTTCAATATGATTTTGAATAAATAAATTCTAAATTCTCTTGTAACAATTTTTCTCATTTTATGTGAATGTCTAAAACATCTTATAAAGAGTATTAGGCCGACTGAAAGTATTAAAAATTAAATTGGTTATTGAACTGATTGAGACATTTGTTTAAAAGTTGATGGTCAAAATCGTAATCAAACCATGATTAAATTTGTCATAAACAAAACACTTTATTAAACTGTTTAGGATATTGGTTTAATAGTTTATTAGTTCAATTGGGGGTGGGTTGACTTTGATTTTTATGCTATGCAAAGTATTTGTTAAGGTGTATAATTATTAGAGAAAAGTATAACTACTGGTCCTTCTAGTTTCATTGTGTTTTGTTATTGCTTTATGTATTTTTTTTTTCAATATTCTATGTCCTTATGGTTTTTCCTATCAACAACGTTAATCCTTATATTTTTAAATACTTAGAAGAATAATGATCTGACACTAATAATATTAAAATTAGGGCATTTGATGCACAAGATAAAAATGCTTAACCCACAATGACTAGAAATTAAATCACTTTCCGACATTTACAAATTCTGCCACCAAAATAGTTTTCATCTGGAAAGCAATTGTCCCTCTTTTATTTTATGCTAATTCAAATTGTCAACTCATTGTATTTTAAACATGTTAGCATCTTCATTAATATTTCTAGTTACACATAAGATAATTTAACAAGGTTCTTAATTAAATACCACATCATCATCCTTGTGTACATATTTAAAAGTAGAAAGACTAACATTATAAACAATAACATCTAGAGGTATCAGGAACATTGGGGGAAAAAAATGCAAAGATCAATAACAAAACTTAATAAAATTATAAATGTTTTCCCTAATTTCTAAGTGGATGAAACAAGTTAGGTGCATGGCAAAAGTGAAATGACAAAAAAGGGCTCCAGATATTCTATAAATAGAAGAGATCCATGGTTTTGTCATTTGAGAGGGAACTGGGAAGTCAATCAGGAGCATCAATGGCACGCATCAACCATGAAGTCGAAGCTCTTTCAAGTGCTCTCTCAGGTTCCTCCCTTTCATTCTTTTTTTTTTGAAAAATTATATTTCTGCTTTTTTTTCCTTATTCTTAAAAAATTATATTCTTTTTGGAAAATTCGTTCATTTTTGAAATATAAAAATTTTCACTAATTCTATTCTTTCGGCTGGGTGTTCCCTCGTTTCTGGGAAAGGAATAAACTTGGAGCAGCTCAAATATTTTATTTTAGTTTTTTAGGTTTTCATTTTTTTTTCTGTTTGAGAAAAATTGTATTTATGACCTTCAAGATCCTCAAGTTCTCATTTTGATCCACAACAGCTTTAATTTCTCTTAATTTTTTCCCTCAGCTTTTACAGTCCCACTTAAAAGTTAATGTTAATTAGGTGATTTATTCAGGTGATTAAGTAATATAATTGCATGGAACCTTTTCAATTAGCGTGATGAGATCCAAAAAAAAAAGTAGAAGGGAAATGATAATATTTATTTAGTAATATGGAGGACTAAGTTGAAAATGTACTTAGTAATATGTTGCTAAAATAAGAATAATGTATTTTTTCTCTCTCTATTATTTATATCGAAACAATTTTGTTGGTTAATTAATGAAGGGCATGGAATTGATGAGAAATCGGTGATATCAACATTGGGAAAATGGGACCCAAAGGAAAGTGAAACTTTTAGAGAGGCAATGCCCCATTTCTTCATAAAGGATGAACGTAATTTTCACAAGTGGGATGATCATTGTGTTCGTCTTCTCAAGCATGAATTTATGCGTTTCAAGGTACCTTTTTTTTTTGCCTTTTAATTTCTTCTTGGCATAATTTTTTTGAAAAATAAATTACAAATATTAGTTCAAACAGTTAGAATTAAAAATTCTAACTGTAAAGCAAGGATTATATTTAAAATTTAAATTTGTATTTAGAATTGTTGAATTTATAATTATCTGAATCAATATTTATAATTAATTTTTCAAAAAAATTTATTAGGAAATTAACTGTCATAAATTTATTGTTTTATGATTTCATGGTCATTTTCCTTAAATTATACATATATATGATATTTGATATTGATAATTTTAAGGGAAAATATATATTTTTGAAATAAAAAAAATCTGAATAATTATAAAAAAGCTTTGTGGTATATGTGATTATTCTGTAATTTAATTTTGTTCAAATGATTGAAAACGTATCCCTTCCGTTACAAAATATAAAGTATTTTTAATTAAATTTTACCTCTCAATAAAGTAGTTATTTATTTTTAAACTAATTATATCTTTTAGATTTACCCCACTCCTGAAAAACTAACTATATCTTAATAATGTAAGACTAAATATGTCTTAAATTTTTAATATCCCACCCCTCAAAAAATGTTTTACATTTTTAAATGGAGGGAGTATTTGATTTTTATTTAAAAAATATTTACTAATTAAACATCATACGAATGAAAGTAAAAAAGATATAGAAAAAATTATATTCAGGGCTCAAATAAGGAAAATAATTTATTCATCTTCACAAGTCAAACTCTAATATTTACATATCAAACCTTGGTATTTACAAGTGGATGAAATTTATAGGTAATTATTTTGCCAAACTCTAATGTTTACATATCAAACCTTGGTACTTACAAGTGGATGAAATTTATAGGCAATTAATTTTTTATATGGGAGTACATGTAATTTTTCTAAAAATAAAAGCTCAGAAATATAATAAATTACTAATCACTAATGTGTGGCGTGAATGTGGGGAAGAATGCGGTGGTGCTACGCGCGATGCATGCGTGGGAAAGGGACGCGCGGTTAGCGAAGGAGGCATTGCTGAAGGGGCAACGGGCGTACGGAGTGCTGATTGAGATTGCATGCACCAGATCCGCCGATCAACTCCTGGGAGCTAGAAAAGCTTATCATCCCCTCTTCGATCACTCCTTAGAAGAAGAAATTGCTACTCACGTCCATACCCATGAACGCAAGGTCAGTTAATAAATAATACGTCTTTGGTTTTGCGTTCAAACGTTGAAAATCATGATTTTGAAATGCAAACTATGTTTTGTTCAGGGTAGTTACTAAATAATACAATTTCAAGAATCATAGTTAGGACTTAGAAACTTTAAAAAATAAAAATTAAACAACATAATTTTTGAGATAATATAACTTTTAGTTTCTAATTTTTAATTATGATTTAATTATTAATTATTAAATTGTAATTCAATACAATTTATCAGTGATGGTAATTTATTAAGTTAAAAAAATTGTAAAGACCATATCGTTTTGAGTAAAAAATTTAAAATTTAGAATTGACAAAATAATTGAAAAGGAAGCGAAGCTACCGTCTATAAGAATTAAAAGTTATATTTTCTCAATTTTTTTTAACCAAAACGATGTTTAAGTCCAATAATTAAGAAAGAAGCAACATGTAGCAACTTTTGGCCAACCTCAGTTTCAACAAACTTCAATTTTGTCTAAAATTGTGTTTGCAAATTAATTCTACCTAAACCACAATTTTGGCAAACGCAAAACTAAACAGGAAAATATTTTCCTGTTTATATTAAAATTGGACGGTTCCGGTTTATAGTTATAGGAAATTGTCCTTGCCAATTCTTTAAAACCAATTTCATTTTTTTTTAAACACAAAAAGAAGTATCTTCTTGGTGCTTTGTTTTTATCTGCTAGTTTCTTTCAAAGATATACATAGAGATGGTAAAATAAATGAGTTCAGTCATATATTCTAGAGTAGATTTAGTGTCCATGTGCTACTATAAAATTTTTTTTTTTTCGATATAACTATAAAATATTTTTTTACTATTATTATTACTTTGTTAAAATTATTGTTTTCTTTTTTCTTTTCTTTTTCTTTTTTGCAACAGCTGTTAGTTGCACTAGCGAGTGCCTATAGGTATGAAGGCCCAAAAGTGAGAGATGAGATTGCAAAATCAGAAGCCCAAGCCCTTCATGTCAAAAAGAATAATGGGCCACATAAGCCCATTATTGAAGATGATGAAGTCATAAGGATTTTTTCTACAAGAAGCAAGGCTCATATTCTAGCCATCTACAAACATTATCATGAGATGTTTGGCAAGTACCTTGATGAGGTATTATATTATACATGCTCTACCTAGAAGTATGAATTTCATGTTTTGTATAGCATCTGAGATTTTCTGAAATTTTTATAAAAAAAATAACAGTTAAGTCCCGATAAAAAAAGACAGTTAAATTCTTGATATAAATTTTTTAAAAAAATGAATTACAAATATCGATTTAAATAGTTGGAGATTTAGAAATTCTAGTTACAAATAAGACATTTTAATTCTAAATGTGACTCTTAATTTGCAGTTGAATTCCCGTTTGCAATTGATTGAAGCAATATTTATAATTTGTTTTTCAAAAAAATTTTCAGATCCAACTATAATAAATTTCCTATTCTAGAACTTTATTATCATTCTCCTATTTTTATACTATACTTCTTCCAGTCCTTTCTATAAGGATGCTTTTAGAATATTTGTTTGGTACTTAACATAAATTGTTTTAGAAATTGTCTAGATCTTTAACGTTTTTATTTAATTCAAAATGCCATATGTCAGGAATAATTGAAAAAATAAATAACATTAGCAATTATGAATTACCTTCATTAAATGTGGGTAATTTGAAAAAAAAAAACCAAATTCAAAACTTCTTTTATTGGGTTAACCAATTCTAACTATGTCAACATTTATAAAAAGATTAACCATGTAGATATTGCACCATAAATTCTTGATTTTGAGCTTTATTTTGAAGATTTTAATTACTGATTAATACCTCACTGCCATTGAGAAGGATCTTGAGGATCCGAGGTTGAAAGAGACTGTGCAATGTCTTTGTGCTCCTCAAACTTACTTCTGCAAGGTAAGATACATCTTCCAATTAATTAATTAGATTTGGTCTCTCTCTCTCTCTCTCTCTACGAGTTTAAAGAGATACAAATTCAATTGAAGTTTGAATCATGTTTAAATAACCCCTAGTGTTAAAACTTGACAAACAAAACCTATTAAATCTTGAGCTATATGCAAATATAATCTGTCCTTGTGTAAAACGCTAAATATTACACTTTGTTAGTGAATTAAGTCGAATATATCAACTTAATGACATACAAACTCAAAATTCTTGGATGGTTCATGATTGTGTCTTACATGTTAGATCATCAATTTGAGGAAATTTTGTGTAATTGAACATGAATTTATTAGCTGATTAATAATAATAGCAGCTTAAGGTTTGTTTCATTCGATTTTATTTATAAATTATTTTCAACATATTTCACTGAAATAAAAAAAAATCTTCAAGATTCACTAACTCTTTATAAAAATTTAATAATTTTTAACTTTATCCTTATTAAATATATTTTCTCTTACCAATATTTAATGGAATGAAAGTAGAAATTTTGTGAAAAAAATAACATGTTGATAAAATATTTTTTTCCTCTTTCTATCTTATAAATAGTATCAAATTCTGCAAGGAGGGAAAGTAATTTAATTTTCACATAATCCAGAAATTAAGAGAATCGTTTATATAATTTAATTAAAAAATATTCTCTCTCTATGACTTTTTTATTGATTTTTTTTTTGGCCTCAGGCTTTGGATGCAGCGATGAGAGCAGAAGATAAGAACACAAAGAAGGCATTGACACGTGTGATAGTTACAAGAGCTGATATAGACATGAGCAAGATCACACAAGAGTACCATAAGCATCATGGAGTTTCTTTATCCCAGAAAATTGCGGAGGTTACAAAGGGAAACTACAAGGATTTCTTACTAGCGTTGATTGCAAGAGGAGAGTAATTAGAAATTTTATAATATTTTTTTTAAAAACAAACTTGGTGGTCTTTGTTTGACTCATGAAAAATAAGCTTTGGTTTGTATTCCTTGAGCTTGCATGCCATGAATAGTTACCATTTGTATTAGACTTGATGCATGTCTTTATTTTTATCATCATCATCATCTTTGACTTTCATCTGTATGCTCTTGAGATGGTTTTAGTCCAGACAATTCAATCAATTCTTGATTGGAGAACCAGTATTATATTGTCTCATTTTCAATTTTACATGACAAAAGCTTAACTACATATACAAAAAATATCATTGAATGTAACTAATAAATAAAATTGAAGAGAGTATACGTGGCAGGGTGGCATACGTTATAGACTATACCTCAAATAGTGCTTGTTTAATTTTTTAATTTTTTAAGTGTACTCTAGAAAGATCGTCTTCCTTGGACACTACGTTTTTTTTTGGACAAAATATATAATGCAGTTAGATAAGAATGTCATATGAGCTCTTTAAAAGCCAATTCTAACACCTCATTTCGGGATAAAGTTTTTTAAAAATTGAATTTTAAATATCAATTTAAAAAATTACAAATAAAATTTTTTGTTACAATCTAAAAGTTATATTTGATATTTAAATATTTATTTGCAATTGAAATTTTTGGATTTGTAATTATTTGAATCAATATGTTCAATTTATTTTTAAAAGACAAAATTTGTTTATGACTTAACTATCATTAATTTAATATTTTGAGATCTAACTATCATTTTCCTCCTCATTTTTAACATAAACGTCACCATCATCATCTCTCTTTGTTTTAACGTTGTTGAGGATCGAAGGAAATGAAGTTTGAATCATATTAAGCATTGAATTATTTTTTCCTTCATTTGCACTGGACTCATCAGCTGTGCCAAATCCAAAATACCCATCCATGTCGTATAGTTTTCACATTTGGCTTATTTACAATTGTTTTTGGTTAAGTTATATACTTTTATTCTTAGTTTGTTTTTAAATTTAGTTTACCGGCCTCTGTTGTGGTTTAAAGTGCCATGTTCAACTTCTTTTATAAGTTGTTAATTATATTTTTTCCCCCTTGAAAGAAACTGAAAACTGAAAACCTTATGTTCAAAGCAGAACGTCAACTTGGATTAATAAAGAAACATTTCCCATGTAAAACTAAAAAAAAAAAAATATAAATCAATAAAGGGTTAGAGGACATAAGCTCTAACTTACCTTAATTTCATTTTCCCATTTTATTTTATTTTAATTTGAAGCCTTAAGTGAATTTACTTTTAATTTACTTCTTCTATCCTTCAATTTCATTTAATTTCAATTTGATCTCTTAATTTTACCCCCATATATTGTATTTTTTAGCAATACTTTTAATTTAATCACTAATATTTCTTTTTGACTTCTTATAATCATAGGTATCTTCCTACTAGAGACAATCATATTTGAGGTATGGTTGGACACTAAATGTGACCACTTTTCCCAATAGGGCCACACTACTTCTTTAAATATATTTGCACAATTTTTATGTGATATTATTATACAAAAATAACATAATTCGTGTGAGTTATTGTGGGTAAAACAAAGTGAAATCGTTAATCATTTGGATTAGAAAAATTATTTAAAAATGGAAACTAATACAAACGCAAAACTAATTCTAGAAATGAATTATTAGACCCCGTTTCACCCCAAAAATTAAAAATCTTAGAATTGACAAAGGCCAAGTAATTAGTTGATACTCCATTATTAATAAACATTGAAGCAAGTCATTAAAGTTGACATAGCTAGACCAAGACATACACTCTGAAACTGTCAAAGAAACAAATTAAAAAGAACACCCTAACAAACATAAGACTCAAACTCATGTGCAGATACTTTTTAGAAGCAGTACATGGTGAAAAATTCTTGTATTAACACACGATTTAATCACTTGGAACCTGTTTGGTTGTTGGAAAGGAATAGAATGGTCGGGTTGGTAGAGAAAGAATTGACTGAAATAAGGTTATAGATTGATCGAGAGTTGGAAATGATAGAGACATATATGAGAGTATTAGAGTGATAATAAAGATGTGGGAATGTGGATTGATATGAATCATGCATCATTCTCACCTCTATCAATTGATAATCTTATTTTAGTCCATTTTATTATCTATCAACCCAGTCCATTTCATTTATTTTCAACATCGATCGACCGTTAATTGTTTTGACCTAAGAGAGTGAGGAGGAATTTCTTGTAGTCGCCAGAATATTCTTTGGAGATTGCATGCTCAAGATGGACACTGTTTCTCTTGTAATAAAGCTCTTTGATGTCCTTTAGGTCTCTCTCAGCTCTTGTCACCACCACACGAGTCACTGCATCTTCATGATCACTTCCAATTCTTTTGATTGCATTCCTCAGAGCCTACATAACACACACACACACACACACATACATATTAATGTTCTTATAATTTTCTTGGGAAAATTCATTATTATTCTTGCTTGATAGTGAAATTAATAGAGAGATTTGAGACTAAGATGAGAATGAAATATATATCTGACCTTTTCATAGTACTTATGACGATCATTGATGCAACGAATTGCTGTGTGCAATGCCTTGCTGAAGTCATCTGATGCTTCGTCCAACAGTTTCTACACATTTATCATAGAAAGAAAAATCATAAAATAATCATGTGATGCTTTTTTCCTTAGAAATGGAATAAAGTATAAAAGAATTACACCTAAATTCTCAAATATTACAAATAAAATATTTTTTTAAAAAGCTTGTTGAATAGAAAGTCACATAAATTGTAATAATAATTTCATTTGATCACTTACAACAATTAATTTTTTTTAGCATCTAACTATATATGTTTCCCTTTGTATTGCACAAATACAAATAATGACTTGTAATATTTATCACTTACAAATAAAATTTTATACAAAATATGTTTTCTCATACTTTGTATTGGTTTAATCATAGTATTGAAATCTATGTCAACTTGACAAGTTGATGAACCTGTGTTTTGACCAGTTTTATGAAATTGTTTTGTCTATGATTAGTTTAACTACAAGTCAACTATAATTTTGATCATTATTTTTTAGAATTAGTTCAATGACCAATTCAATTTTCAGTAATTTAAAGTTACTATGTTCATAAATTTATGGTCAATGTAATTTGTTCTAGATTTTATTATATACTACATCTGAGCTTATTTATGCATATAAGAAACAAATGATAATAGGGTTGGATACGTTACACAGAAGTCTAATGATTGAGCTTTATCATTAATGGTCTATATTGTAAAACTTGTTAGATGAGTATATATATATATATATATTTGATTTTGCCAAGTAATAATACAGGAAAAAGGAAGAAAGTAATTAATTAATACCTTAGAGATGGAAGTGGCATGGAGGTCTCTGTAGCGATTAAAAGTGGCGACAAGTTGAGTTTTGGATCTGGTGGTGATGATCCTTATGACTTCTTCATAGTTAGCTTTCTTGCTTTTGATGGCATCATGCAGAATTTCTGCTTCACTTTCTGCCAATTTTCCATTTATCTCATCTCCTCCATACCTATATGAGCTCACCAACCCCACCAGTAACTGCACCATTACATTATTCCAAACCAAACACATTCTCACATACACTACTTTTAATTTAATTATATAACTTAATCATTTGGATTTTAATACTAGTCTTTTAATGTTTTTACTTTGTTTGAATAAAATAATTATAAAAATATTTTATAGTAAAATTGTTAATACCAACAATAATAATTAAATACAGTATGGAATCTTATTTTCATTAAAAAGAAAAAATTCTGAATCATTCAGGGAGAGAGAGAGAAAGATATTTAAGAGTGAAATAATGAGAAGTAATTTTGAAATAAATTCTATTAATGGTTGATATTTTAAAAAATATCTTTTATTATGAAACATCTAATGACTCTAAAAAGTATCTTATGAAATATGAGGGACTATCTACAGCAAGATTTTCTCCCGAGGACAGAATTAATTAGAGGAAAAATTGGAGAAAAGAACCTATTAAACAAATTAATTGAAAATAGGACATGATTTGCAAAAACATGGAAGAAAAAGTGCAGGATCATGGAAATTAAATGTAGATTGTGGAAGAAAAATTGCAGATTTTCGATCTAGTCCTTTTTCTGAATTAATTTGCTTTTTTGGTTCTTTTCCACAATTTTACCTCAATTAGATCCTTCAAAGCCCATTCAATTGAATGATTTTTAGGTTAAAGGTCATTTTTCTTTTAAACTATTTTTGAGAAGCACTAGTACTAAAGGGTGAGATAATATTCTCCATAAACAATTTTTTTGAAGAACAAAATTGCCCTTCTATCATATATTTGTCATTCTTTGTTGTTTGTTAATGTGAAATAGTTGTGAAGCCACACAGCGACAACAAAGCATTTTGACTAATTTTGTCACTGTTTCACAGCTAAAATAAGTCGGTTCTTGCCATTGCTACTGCTATTTTCAACTCTTTTGTCCCACATTAGATGGTCAAAATATGTCATAATGCTTTGCTATTACCATGCATGAATCCTACAATTATTCACATAAGCATATATATAAAAAAGAAGATGACAGATTTATAATTATTTAAGGAGGCTGATATTGCTCTACCCTTTATTAGCCTAGCGTTCCTAAAAAAAGTTTAGGAGGAAAAATAATTATCAACCACTAATTGTTAATTAAGAAAAAGCTAAATTAGTACGGTTAATAATGATTAAATGTTATAGAAATATGTCAATCAAAAATTGTCCATATACGTGCCTGACGAAGATGGCCAGAGGTAAAAGCAGCGACGTCTTCTTCCAAGGAAGACTTGTATCGACTGTGATAGGCTCTTCTCACCACCAACAACTCTTCCGGCGAATGAACAGAAGCGATTTCCACAATCACGTTGTAATCCACGTTCTTCCGTTTCTTTATCGCCACGTTACACAACACAGCCTCTCTATCTGCTGGCTCCAATATCCACCGATACACTGCTTTCTGCTTCCAACAATCAATTATACATTCATAATCAACTTCAATTTAGTACGTCCGTGTTTGTTTTAGTTTATAATATAGCAAAAGAAAATCCAAAGAAGAACAGATAACCTCGAAGTCGCCGGAGAGCTCGGATTCGAGGCGTTTGAGGAGATCTTCATGGTAGAGTTGTTGATAGGCTTCTCTGATTTGCTGTCTCTGATGAGCATTTCTGTGACCCAAAACTGCTATAATCCCCTTCTCATTAGTCCCCCATCCTACAAAACCCCACAAAATATATAATAGTTATGAGTGTTTTGCTTTGACGGCTTCAATGAATTATCAAAAACAGATTCGATTCGATTCCGTTTGTACCTTTGACAGCTTTTCGAAGAGCTTCTGCGTCTTCGTTTGGAGAATGGTCGGTAGGGGCAACAAGGGTAGCCATGGTTTAATTTCTCAGTGGTTGATCGCGTGCTAGCTAGATCTCTATTTTTGTTGAATTTGCAATCTCCTTCGGAGGGCTTCTATATATAAAGTCATTCCCTAGGCTTACTCTTGCTAAGGGAATAAAATAAGGTAAAATGTTGTGTTTAGATTAATAGGAATTTAAATTTAGATTTGGATTTGAGTGAAATTCTCCATTTGGATACATAAAAAAGTTATAAATTTGGATTTCATACAAGTCTAAATTTAAATTTAAATTCATGTTTTATTATAGTTTCTTTATCATTTTACGTTTTTCATATATTATAGTTATTTAAAATTTTAATCACTTTGATCCTCTTTTTTTTATCTATCTTTCTAGTCTATCGCCAATTGAATAATAGAGGTCAGCTTATTTTGTCACTTTCAATATTTCGTTTTTATTTCAAATTTGATCTTAGCTCATCTGTTTTTTTTTTTCTTCATGAAAATGTTTTACACTTTCCGAGCAAATAATTTTAAAGGTAATATCATAAATGTAAAATCTAAATTCATCAATCTAAATACCACTTAAAAGAATTTTATATTACATAGAAATAATCGATTTAATAGAGGATTTATTTGAAAATGACATCGGCTACATATTACAGGTTTTGGAGATGTGTGGTTCTTCACTGATTTTTGTCTTTCAAATTCAAATCAAGGATCAAGTTCAAACTAACATATTTTACGCACAATTTTCCAATAATTAAAAGACCTAATAAATAGATCCAAAAGTTGCTTAGAAGTTCAGTATCTTATATAATAAAAACTTTATTTTATGCTAAAGAAAAATGGAAGTTTAAGATAATATTTTTTTTTTCAATTTTTGATTCCCTTAATTTTAGCAGTCAATAAATAGGAATATTTTCTTTTTTCCAAAGAAAAAAAGAAAACATAAAAGTAATATATTAAATGGTAAAAAGTAATGAGAATTTACATATTAGATGGGGATTCCTATTAATAAATAATAATAAAAAGACTAATTAATACCCATTACCCCTTTAGGTCATGAAAATCTTGATGTTTAGGTTTCTTTAGAAAGTCAGAGTCTTCTTTTCCCTTTTATTTTTTCCCCAACTTTTTTCTAACTCTAATTGGTAAACACTGTTTTTTTACAAGATCAGTGTATACAATGCCATATATTAGAGAAAAATATTTTCTAAAAAAGAAACTGAAGTTTAGAAATAATGAATATGGGTATGATAAATTAGCTAGTATTTGAAGCTAATCATATTCTTTTAGATAATTTAATGTAATTTATAAAATGTTACATTATTAATATAATTATTTTTAAAGATTATGTAAATAAAAGGAAGTCATATCTTTATGACGGGAAATTAAAGTTACTCATAACATCATTAGCAAAATAAAATTCTTCTTTCCTTTATATTTATTTTTCCAAATATTAAAATATTGAGATTCTCTCCTTTGGTTATTTCTTCCATTTATAACAATCCGCACTGATACTGTAAAGGAGGGGCTGGGTTTCTACCTTCCCAAATTAATTGTTCAGTTTTTATTTGCGTATATTTTTGTTAATTATTTCTCAAAATTTTTTATAATGAGAAACACAAAATTGAATTACACGAACCTACAATTAAAATCAATAAATATGATTGAGATTTGGTAAAATTATTTTAAATACATAAGACAATGGATATATAGTCAGTTTCTTATATAGAAGACAAAATATTCTCAATAGTTTTCTTATAAAGAGGTCCAAGAGGGAGTATCAAATTATCTTAAAACAAAAATGTCATTTTGTTCTAAAGTTTATCTTTATATATAGTGATAAAATGATGTGATATAGTGCTTGAAGTTAAAAACAGGGTATATATATGTTGCAATAATTAGCATTGGGAAAGTTCCAGTGAGCTGTATTTATTGTTAATGTCGACCTGTTTGGCTGAATTTACAAGTAATATTTTATGTATATTTTAGTTTAGATTACAACTCTAGGAGAAGAATATATCATCATTATATTATAGCCTGTGGCCTGCGCACTGTCTAGAAACCAACTGCATATATACTGTTCAGCATAGAAATTAACAATTCAATTCTCATTTCATATTATAGGATATTTGACATCTTTATTGTCATTTCGTGAGGTAATGTCCAACTAGAAAAATATTATTTCATGGACTTAATTCTTTTTACAAGAAGATAAAGCTATCTAGTTAACAGAATAAATAATTCTTCTAAAAACTCAAATTTTTACAAAAAATTATTAGATTAATTGGTCATGAAAATTGTAATTATATTATTTTAAGATTAAAATTAAAATTTTCACAATATTTTAAAACATTTAATTTTAACTTAAAATTTTACTGACAAAAATACTTGAAAATTGGAGATGTTATTTTTAAAACTAAAGTATTATTTTCATAAAAATTATGATAATAAAGCTTGTAAAATTAAATGTTAACTTTAATATTTGACGCTAATCATTTTCTTTTAGATAATTTAATGTAATTTAAATATTTTTTTTAAAATAAATTTTTTAATGTTTTCCCCTTAAAATTAACGATCTGTGATGGCCCCAAAATGAAATGGTGATCTAATGTTCAATTTGTTTAGTTAGAACTTTTTGGCACTCATAAGCTTGGCGATGACACTTGTCAAGTTGGGTGGTTTACCAGTTAACTTGTTGTATTTGTATTGTTGTGCCATCCATCTCCATCGAACCTTGTTTTTTTTTTTTTAAGGTGATTACAAGGTACAAAGATCATGTTACATAAAAAAAAAAAGCTTCTAGAGACAGGCGAAGGTTAAATTAATTAATTATTAATTGTTAATGAATTTTATCATTATTATAAAGCAATTCAAATCAATGAAAGCATGAAAAAAATCCAATACAAGACAAGAATGTTGATCAAAAAAAAAAAAAAAACCCTCATGCCGACTGTGTCCAATTCATCACACACACGGAAATGTGTACATCCACTGATGGTACTTCTCTATATACATTGATTTAAGGGTCAACAGTAAGAACGTAATTGAGCCGAACCATAAAATTCATGCTTTAGTTCATTTGAAAGAATAAAAATATATTTAGCAGGTTTCATCCTCTCCATTTTTATGGGCACGAAGAACATAGATTTTTCATAAATATCAAATGACACTTGATAATATTAATTTTTTTTAAATCGTTTATCCTAAGTTAACAAGCCAGATCTATTAAATTTAGAGGGGAATTGTACTATTAGTGGATGTAGATGTAACATCCCAAAAATTTAACCTAGGATTAATTAAGATAATGGAGGATTAATTATGGTCAGAAATGATTAGTAAATAACTAATGGGCACATCTGCGCTGCAGCAGATGCTGGAAATCTGATATAATTAGATTCACTGAAATAGTAAAAAAATAGAACAAAGAACAACAGGGCGAGAGAGACCATGTGTAGAGCTGCTAGTAGGGCTTGAGATTTTCGACTCTTTATGACAATTTGGAGCTAGAAAACACTTGGGTAGCTTCTAGTTAATCATCTTCCTCTATCTCTAATTGGATTTTCTATTGGTTTATTGTTGTTAGGTGGTGGACTCCGAAATGGGGGTGGTTTTTTTTTTTTGTAACATTATAGTCCCCCCCGTTGTTGGCTATTATATTTAATGCCAAAATAATTAATTTGATTATTTATGCGACTGTTGAACTGGTTAGGAAACTGTTTTGGTTCGTTGTGGAAGAGAAATAGAGTATGAGTGGTTTTGGGAAAATTGTATATGCGTATATCACAGAGGGAATTTGTAAACAGAGGAATTCTCGACCGTTTGCAGACGTAAACAGAGGTGGCATTGGACTTTGTTTTTAATTAGTTTTTGGCCGTTATGCCATGACTTAGGAAATTTGGATTTATTTTGTCCAACTTTTTAGTGTTCAGAAATTGTTTATTGTTATCTTTTAGAAATTTATGTCACTTCAGAACATTTTCTTACACTTCCATATACTTTTTTGGTTCAAATGTAAATATTTTGGATACAAACATAGGAAAATGAGATTTGATTGAACTAAGCTTTGGTGATAGAATATATTGGCAATTTTTATAAAAATCTTGCCTTAGTTTCATCTTTGGAAAATCTCACATTTGTTTCTGTAGTTTAGGTGACCTTAATGGGCAATTATGCTAATAGAGAGATGCTGGAGCTTAAGGATGAAATTTGACGTATAAGGCGGCAAGCATTGGACAAGAAAATGAAGAGTTAACTCTGCGTCATATGTCACAATGTATGCAAATCAACCAAAGCACATGGCACAAAGATAAGAGATTTCAAACTGCATGTTGCCATATGTCCTGGCACACGACGCATAAACTATTGCAATGGCAGATGGATAGTTAGCCATTGTGGATGGTGCATAATTGCTACTATGCATTTTGAGCTTTTCAATGAAAATTAGGGTTACTTAAGCTCATTTCCATGCTTTTAGATAGACACACATGAATTCTAAAGGTCTTGGGGCTCAAGTTTTGCTAAGGTTTAAGGTCCTTGAAAGAGCTTAAATCAAGGATTGAAGATTTAAAGATATTCAAATATATTTCTTTTAGTTTTTGAGTTTTTCTTCCTTTTTCTCTCTTGTTTATGACATGGATGCTAAACATTTTGTTGTTTTAGCTCTTTTCTTCAACACGAGTAGATAGTTTTCTTGTTCTAAGATTATTTTAAATCTTTATATAATTAAGACTTGATTATTCCTCTTGTTTGATGGCTAATGTTATGTGTGTGTCTATTTTATCCTTTGTTTAATGCTTCTAAGTGTTTGATTATCATTTAGAATTTGTGTCCATTTGGGTTATGCTTGAAAAAGCTAACTTATGTGTACAACTTGAATAAAATAGTGTTGGGTTTAAAATTTACAAAGATAAATGGTTAGTCTTGTTGGTAAAATAGAGATATTTTAGTAGCCATTCATGGTCAAATTAAGATTGGGGCCTCAAATTTGTTTTCATTAATTATTTTTCAAGAAATTGAGAATTTTTAATGCTAGCAAAAACATTTAATTTTGTCTTGAGAAAGCTTTTTCAAGTAACTTAGAATCTTATATTAAAACTTATTTTCATTAAAAATATTTTTGAGAGAGGAATTAATTTAAGTTTTATAAAATACAAAGGAGAAAGATAATCTTAAGTCCTATTATCTTGAATTCAAAGTTTCAATCAATTCTCACTTGCTTTACAACAATTTTCACAATATTTTATATTACTTTTACATGAATTTCATACTTGATTTTATGCAACCTAATTCAAGGCTAAATAATGAATTTTAACTCTTCTTTGCTTTAATCTTCATAGGAATGATATTTTTTTTTGAAAACTTTACTACATGTGATGACTTCTGTGCTTGTGGTAATGCTTGACTGCAAACATTTATTTCTATTCCTTAAATATTTATTTTATTTGTGCACTGAGTTGAACTTTTAATGAAGGGTTGTGCCCAAAGCTAGCTATCTTTGTGTTGAAAACTTGAAATATTATTAGGACCTTTATGATGGACATTTATTAAATATTTTGGGTTCTCGATGTTTTAATTATGAATTTTATTAAGTTTTGTGTAGTCAAGTGGGGTGTGTTATAGTTTCCACCGATTAATATGACCTTAAATGGGTTATTAGGAGTTTGCTTAAGTTTCTAAACATTGGGTTATGGATTTTAGGATGGTTTAGGATTGTGATGGCGAGTTTTGACCAAACCCTCAATAGTAAATTGATGATTTGAGGGCAATGTAGTAAGAGTGTTCAAAATCAATGCAAATTGAGCTTTGATTTGATTTTTCTTTTGACAAAACCAATCGGTTTGGTTCAATTTTGATTTTTACCTATTGAAACATCAACCAAATCAAACTAAGTCTTATTATATCTATTATATATATTTTTATAAATTTGACTAAGTCTTTTTCTCTTTTCCAAGTTTAATTTTTTCCTATGAATAGATAAATGTTGTCTATAATTGTTTATGATAATTTTTAAATTTTATAATCAATTGTTTTGTTGATAATATATTGGGTTTTAATAGTTAAATGTGTGTTAAAAATATTTTTGTCCTCAAGAGTTTTTTTGAAAATAGTAATTAATAGTTAAAAAATATCAATGAATATGCGTGTGCCCATGCACACATATATATTGATTATGAATCGAATTTGATCTAAACCTAAATCAAATTGATTATAAGAAAAAACTGAATAATTCCTAAGTTTTGGTGAACCAATTGGTTTGGTTTTTCTTCAAAACCAAACCAAATCAAACCAAACCTACAAACACTTAAATATAGTAGTTCAAAAGAGGATATTTAGACTAATGAGAATTTATTTAAGGGAAACTTACACCTAGGTTCCTTGTAAGGATTTTAATTACTAAGAGGTTTTATGAAATGCATAAAATACTTTCAAGCCCTAACTCTTGCACATTTAGAAATTGAGAAAAGGCATTTATAACTTGGCATTGGAAAATGACAACTTGATTTAAACTCATACCCAAGTTGTTATTTTCCTTTGCTAAATTGTAAATGCACAAGATTTGAAATTTGAGAGTATTTTATATGTTTCATGAGACCTTTTGGTAATTAAATTTGTTCTGTGGGACTTAGGCATGATTTTCCCTTTATTTAAGCTAATGGGCAGTAGAAATGGATTTAATCATGAGAGATAGTGAATTTTGGGATTTTTTGAGCTAATCAAATTGCTAGAATTCATTGAAAATGGTTGATTATTCATGAAAAATGTGTTGGAATGTAGAGTGACACATTGTGGGAATTCCTGGGCAAAAAGAAGGCTCAAGATGTTGTCTACCATGGGTAAAATCGGTAAATCTAAGGGTTAAGGTAATCAAAAACCTAATTCTCTCTCTATACATGCTTGATATGTTTGTGAGAATTGTGAAATGCATAAATCTAGTATTTTCTTATGAAAATGATATATCTTGTTTTGGAAAATTTATGTAAATCACGTCAATTTTGCAATGCTCAATTTTGTGAAATTAAGCATCAAACTATATATGTTTAGGCATGATTACATGATTATAGGTAGGAGTTCATCCTAGGAGAAGAAACTTAAATCCACATGGTACTATACCAACATCACAAGTAACCCTAGTGTTCGATCAATGCCTTGTATTACCATTTTCTTATTGGAATTGGTACGGGTCAAGCACATAACACCCTTTTAATTTGGATAATGAGAATCCATGTTTTAAGAGTGAGCGTAGTAGCTTACGACCGGACTACCTCTCACAATTGGAAAACTAATTGGGCCAGACTAGTCATACATGAACTAGTCCTATATTTATACTATTAGTTAATTGATTCTGTTAGAAGAATTTGGAGGATATAAGAGTGGAGTTGCATGGTCATGCATTGGATTATGGTTTTTTAACTTGCTTGAGTGATTTGGCATGTTGTTTGTGAATATGACCACTTTTATGTGATTGAAATGGTTATCTGATTATTGAGATTGATTTCATTCTCATGAATAAACATTTTACTGGAGGAGATCCGACATGCGCACACACTCAAGCAACTAGAGGTAATAGTAAGATACACTTCCACTCTAATCCGAGTGAAGTTTCACGTCCAACATAGTCATTGTCAAGCTTCGAACCTCACTAGCATTGCTTCCTAGAGTTACCCAGTTCTTCGTCTTAATCTCCTTCAAAAAAAGCTCACAGGCTTGTACCTAATAAAGACACTTGCTAGTTAAAATCTCATTCACGGTTATTAGAAATGGCGGCCATGTTCGCAAATTCAGAAGACACCCATCAAATGCCTAGGGCTATCCCTTAAAACTTGTCTCATATCCCTCTTTTATTGCTAATAGAAGGAAAAAATATATAGGAAATTAATGAATGGGTCCTTAAACTTTTAACTCGATTATGACTTAATTCTATAAATTTAACTCATTGCAAGCATGTCCCTAAAGTTTGGTTAGTTTAAAAATTTTGTCCTTGTAGTTAGTAAACGGTGATGACTCAGTAAAATATTGCTTACATGACATTCATATAAGCAACACGTCAGGTTTATGTGGCACAACATTAAAAAAATGAAAGAAAAAAAAATAAAAACAATTTTTATAAACACATGAAATCGACAATTATGATGAGTAGTGTTGATATGGATGCCATGTAAGCCATATTTTATAGAGTCACGACCATTCGCTAATGGTAGGGATATAATTTTAAAATAGATTAAATTTTAAGGACTGAGTCATGATAAGTTAAACTTGAGAATTGAAAGCCTGTTTAGGTAATCCTCAAAAGCACATCTGCACTACATCTAGTATGTGCCTTTGTTAAATCCAACAAATAGTTGGATCATCTAAAATCTAAATGGGCACTGAGTTTTAACTAGATTAAAAGTTGAAGAACTAATTGATTAATTTTTTCAAAAATAATTATCACCATTATCATTAATTATTTCAACTTTACCCTTAGGTCTTGTTTGGTATCCAAGAATTGAAAGTAAGGAAATGGAATCAGACATGGAATCCTGGTCTATGCTTGTTTGGTATGACATATTTAGGATTCTCAAGAATCTTGATTATACCAAAATCCTTAGAATCAGATTCCCTCCTGACCCCTAAAGAATCGGATTCTTTTCCATGGAATCTCATTTTTCCCCCTCCAATGTCGTCATCGTTACCATCGACCTTCAACCTCCAGCTTTTAACAAACCTTCACCGACAACAACACAAAAAGCTTCTCCAAGTTCGATCTTGTTATTTGCCATGGTTTTAGTTCAATCTCTTCGTTTCACTGCTACTTGGTTCTGATCTTCCCTGATCTTGGTTTCGATCTTCATTGACAGCATCTCAGGGTTCTTTAGGTTTGAGCTTCTCCACCTCTGTTCTAGCAAAGGTTGAGCACAACGTTCATGGTGGCGACAGTCTTCCATTGACCACATGATTTGCTTAACTCCGCCACACCTCGTGAGATGACGAACCGCTAGCTCCTATCGATGAGTTATTTTTCCTTGGCTTTTTCTGTCTTGGTTGTGATGCTATGTTGTTGTTAGAGCCAAGGTTGAGATTTTTTGGCGGTGTTGAGGTCTTGTAAGGCTTCATGAATATGATCGGAGATGGTGGAGTTTTGGTCTTGGACATGGCTTGAATAGATGGTAGAGTCTTTAAAAGACTTTGCAATGAATATTTTTTTATCAACGTTATTTAGTCATTTAATATATAAATCTACATACTAAATAATAAATAATACGTGGATTCCATTTGCCATACCAAACAAACTTTTATAATCCAATTCTATTCCATTTTCATTTTCAATTTTGATTCCAATTCTAATTCCAATTCCATCAAAAATCTTTCTATCATATTAAACAGGGCCTACGTATTCCAACTCTTGAGAATCGCCTTTCCAAAAAAGACTTGATTAACCTTCTTTGATGATGCCATCTTGCAAGCTAAGGGTTAATCTTTAATGTGCCTTTCTTTAATGCCTTTTATAATGCTCCAACATGTTACCTAGCCTTATTTTTCTTTTTTCCCCCTTTTCCCCCTTGGAATCATTGGCTTTTTGATCAAATAAAATATATTTTGCTAAAAAAAGATGAAATAAAAAATATTTTGACAATTTTGTATTTATTTTATGATTTTTTTTTTGAAAAAATTTACAATTACACCTTTTTATTTTTGAAAATCATAAAAAAGAGTTGAAAAGAGAGGACGAGAAGAGGAACCAATGCTGACAAATGGAGCGGATTATCGAAAATGGATTATATTTTGAAAGTAAGAAATTAATCATTATTCTACTAAAACCAACTTGCACAAACAATTGATATAGAGAGTCCAAGTCGTCGCATGCAAAAGAGAAGGGGGAAAAAAAGACATTCTCTGAGAAATGAAACAGACTCAAATGAAGAGGAAATTAAATTCGACCCAACCACACACACAATTATTCATCACAGATTCCATCATTAGAATTGTTGAAGAACTTAATCTTCTTGTCCCAAAAGAGTGATCAGAAACTTCTTGTAATCTCCAGAAACTTCCTTGGCAGTGAATGCTCCAGATGCCTCACTGTTCTTCTTGTAATACAGATCTTTAATACCCTCAAATCCCTCTCAGCCCTGGTCACGATCACACGCGTCAATGCATCCTCATAATTCCCTATCCTCTTAGTCGCATTTCGTAGAACCTAAAGGAAATTTTACAGCTTGGTTAATCTATTAATCTTATAACAAAAGTATTTTCAGTGACATCAGAATTGGACAGGACATTGAACTGATTAGGGCATTGGTTCACTAAACCATGACATATGGCTGGTTCTTGGTCTGACTAATCGAACTGATTCGGTCTGAGCTAGGTCTAACAACAGTGATAATGTTGTGTATCAAAAATGTATAGTTAGAGAAGTAATTATACCTTTTCATAGTACTTTTGGTGGTCACTGATGCAATGAATGGCAGTATGCACTGCCCTGAGGAAATTATCAGATGCATCATCCAGCAATTCTACACAAATAAAATCAATAAAAATTTTTATAAGGAAACATTTTTAGAATAATAATAATAATAAATATAATGAAAATAATTATTTGACCTTAGTGATGGAAGTGCCTGATCATCTCTGTAGCGATTGAAAGTTGCAACAAGCTGAGTCTTGCTTCGGTAGTAAGAATCCTTATAACCTCTTCATGATTGCCACTCTATGTTTAAGAGCATCATGAAGAAGTTTGCTTCAGTTTGTGCCAACCTCGCATTCATCTCATCACCTTCATACCTGTACGAGCTCACCCAACCCTACCAAAAGCTGCTCAAAATAATTAATCAACTAAGTTTACTGCTTATTGAACCTTTAAATATATGAAGCAACATCCTGTGTATATAATATATATATAAGGTTAATTAATGTGTAGTTTTACCCTTTAGAAGCATCGAGGACTTAAAGTACTTTTTGGTGCAAAGTTAACTCTTTGTTAAAATGAGTAACATTGCACCATTTTCAATTATCAGAAGGAAAAAATATTATACCCAAAAAAAAAAAAGTTTACAATCCTCGACACACAAGAAGAATTTCCCTTTAACCCCCCCACACACACACATATATATATTACATTAACGAACATATATATAGTTCAGTTTGCCAGTTAATAAGCCAGGGTTTGTTTAACCATTATTGGTCTTAGATTTGAGTCCTAGGCATGCATTACACTAAAAACTCATTGGGAGATCAACTTTTCACTCACATAGTCAACTATAAGATTCATATTTAGCTACCATTTATTAACATAAAACACACAAAACACACCCCCCCTAACAAGAGCATCTATATAGCTCCCTGGTAATAAGCTAAGCTAGTTTAACCCGTAGTCTTTAGCTCGAGTATTCAGTGTATGTGCATCTATGTTAAAAGTTCAGAGTCAATAACTTACTGGGCGAAGATAACCACTAGTATGAGCAGAACATCTTCTTCCAAAGAACGCTTATAACGATTGTGATAGGCTCGTCTCACAGCCAAGAGCTCTTCAGATGAATAGATGCAAGAGATTTCACAATCACAGTGTATGTAATACATTATTGCTATTTCTAATGGCCACATTTGCCACACACAGCATCTCGATCTGGTTGGTTCTAATACCCATCGATACACCGCTCTCTATGTTTAATTTGCAGATTAAACTTGTAAATACACAAGTGTGGAAAAAAAACTGTTAACTTTAATAAATCTATAAGAAGCTATATAATTAAAATACCTCAAAGTCACCAGATAGCTCAGACTCAAGGCGTTTGATGAGATTCTCGTCATAAAGGTCTTCATAAGGTGTCTGATTTTGCTGAATTTGAACAGAATTTCTGTGACCTAATATTGCTGGCGCTACCTCTCACGTGCCCCCGCCTACAAAAATAAAACTCAAGATACGTAATATTCAATTACATTCTCATGGTAACCAAAACTTAACAAAAATTTTAGTTTCTTTGCGACTGAGCCAAATAAAATGGGTTCTAAATCAGGAGATGTTTATAGTAATAAATACCAAACGATTTCATAAAAAAGGTTTTTATGGAGAAAGATCTATACCTTTGAAGGCCTTGTGGAGAGAAGACTCAGCATCTTGAACAGGAGAGATTTCATTAGGAGCAATCAAGTAGCCATTGATGAAGTTGCTCGAGCTTTCTTTTAAGAAGAAGAGTGATACTATGTATTGTGGAGAATTTAGGGTTTAATGGAAACCTCAATTTATAAGCAAAATGGCTTGATTGGAATCAACGCCTGCTCATGCTTGTTATGTGTTTAAATTTATATTATTATATAACTAATTTAATAAATAATAGTTAATTAGTATTGCTTAAACTGCTAAGGTCAACAATAAAGTAATATAAAAACTTGATTCCCTACTTCAATGTCTGAAGGTACTTTCATCATGGGTGTTGGTTTTTTTTTTTTTTTTTTTTTTGTTCTTACCTCGGCCTTATATATAAGTTTTGTTATTTTACATGGAAAGAATGCAGGAATATTATTTTAACTTTCTTTCATCTTTGCCCTTTCACAATTTTCAATGAGTAAGGTAGGAGATGCACTTATACAGAAAAAAAAATGTTTTTAAAGATGATTGCATTAATAAGGGTCAATTGAAAATTCTTTTTCTTAAATAATGAATGGATTAAATTATTTTTTGATTAATTTTGATGATGAAATAGTTAGGAGTGACTTGATATAGGATGAAAGAGAGTAAGTACCGTGATGTACTTAATAATATTTAACTTTTTTATTGTAAGAGGAGCAAGCAATTAATATATCATTACGTCAGTATACTATATATAAAATACAAAAAGTGTCCAATAAAAAATTGAAATTAAAAAAAATCTCGCGTTAAGTGGAGATCAAGAGGAGCGTTGGCGAACACAGTTGCCCCAAGTTTACTGCGTAAAATAGTAAAATTGTCTTATAAGGTATAGGCCCAGAGTATTTGTGATCTTAAATTTATTTT
>NW_026557155.1:0-27417 GCF_029017545.1 Prosopis cineraria | reverse complement strand
GAGATCAAGCAAGATGAGACTCATAGCTCAACGATTCAAAATCAGCATAAGTACCCTAGAGCTCCATGAATAGCTATGGCGAAGAGGAAGTGACAATAGCAAGGGTGGGGCGATGGTCATGGAGCTATGACAAATAGTGAAGGCAAGAGAGGAACTTAAAACTGTGACCAAACAATGGCGAAGATGAGCTGTAGCTTGAACAAAAATGGTAGAATGAGGAGGAAGCAGTGGCTACCGGAGAAGGAAAGGGACGTCATGGGTGCTAGTGGTAGAGAGTAGAGATGCGACAATGAATGGGGGGAGAGGCAAAGTGGTTGAATGAAATGAAGGAGAGGAGCATGGGAAATAACGAGGGGAGCTAAGGGTTTAAGTAAAATTAAGGTCAAAATAAATTAAAATTTTTTAATTGAGCTACAAAACGCAACACATAAGGGAAAAGAGAGGGGAAAAAGCACCAATAATAATAACTATTATATACCTATATTTTTTTTAAAAAAAAATAGCCCCACAAATTTTTTTTAACAAGCTCAAAGTCGTGACTTTTAAATCAGGCTTAAATTCATAGTTGCGACTTTCATCTTCTCTAGACCCCCAAAGTCATGAGCCTAAAGTCATAACTTTTGTTAAAACTTTTGACAGTAAAATTCTGCAACAATCTATTTTCAAAAATCTAATTTGTTCGCTTCTTAAAACCTCTTCCAAGCACTAAATTCACTCTAAATTTAATATCTAACCATCACCCATC
Source organism: Prosopis cineraria (assembly GCF_029017545.1). Lineage (NCBI taxonomy): Eukaryota > Viridiplantae > Streptophyta > Magnoliopsida > Fabales > Fabaceae > Prosopis > Prosopis cineraria. Next base: position 26,672 of record NW_026557155.1, on the reverse strand, counting down.
AACCAAATTTTTTTCTTCAATTAAAATACAATTAACCCCTAAAAAGAACCATTTTTCATAAGATCAAACCATAAAAATTTACATTCACTTCAATAAGCTCAAAATAATTGTCAAGACATGTTTATAATCATAAAAGCAACTTAAGTAGCTTGACTGCCTTAGAATTTTCCTTTCTCTTGAAATCTTTTAGTCTTTTGTCACATTTCTTACTTCACCAAAGACTCACACTTTCTCATATCTCCATATTAACCTATAAAAGACACAAGATCACACATAACTTTACCAAAACAACTAAACTACAAAGGAAAAATAAAAAGATAAGGTTTAGAGCTTAGGTTGCCTCCCAAGTAACGCTTGTTTTATAGTCATTCAGCCTGACTTTTCTCTTCTTCAAGAGGCATTAGATAAGGGTAAGGTGACTACTACACAGTCTACCTCACCACCCTAATAATGCTTGAATCATTGGCCATTGACTTTAAATCTTTCTCCTTCAAGGCTCTCCAGCTCAACAGCACCATGAGGGAATATGTAGACTATATTGAATGGTCCCAACCATCTAGACTTGAGTTTGCTAGGAAATAATCTCAATCTAAAGTTGTATGAGAGTAATTTTTGACCTGGCTCAAATGGTTTGAATAGAATTTTCTTGTCATGCCATTTCTCCTTATATTGCCTAGCATTCTCATAAGCATTGAATTGAAATTCATCAAGTTTATTCAGTTAGAGAAGTCTCTTTTCACCCACAGTCTTAGAATCATTTTGAGCTTTTGGATAGCCTAATAAGAACCATGTTCTAGCTCTACGGGTAGATGACATGCCTTCCCAAATACTAACCGGCATGGAGACATGTCGATAGGAGTTTTGTAAGCTATTTGATAAGCCACAATGCATTGTCAAATTTGGTGGACTAATCCTTTCTTATCACTCATACCAGCTTCTCAAGTATCTTCTTTCCTGATTAGAAATCTCAGCTTGCCTGTTAGTTTAAGGATGGTAGGCAAGTGCAACCTTGTGCTTGATACCATATTTCTTAAAGAGAGATTGAAATTGGTTGTTGCAAAAATGAGTACCACTGTCACTCATAATGACTCTTGGTGTTCCAAAGTGAGTGAAAATATGCTTCTTTAAGAACTTGAGCACCAGTTTAGCATCATTAGTAGGAAGTGTCGTGACCCATTTTGAGACATAGTATACAGCAACAAGGATATAGTGATTGTTAAAAGACTTTGGAAAGTGTCCCATGAAGTATATGCCCTACATATCAAACAATTCAACTTTAAGCATGTTGTTGAGTGGCATTTCATTCTTTTAGATATGTTACCCATCCTTTGGCACCTATCACACTTCAATATAAAGTCATATGCATCTTTGAATAAAGAAGGCCAATAAAAATCACTTTGCAAGATTTTAGATGTTATCTTGTCAAACCCAAAGTGGCCTTCATAATCAGAAGAATGGCAACATCTTAGAATTTGTTGTTGCTCATACTCAGGAACACACTTTCTAATCATTTGGTCGGCACATTAGTGAAATAGATAAGGTTCTTCCTAAAAATACAACTTACCATCATACATAAACTTCTTATTTTGATGAAACTTCAACTTAAAGGGCAAGATGCCACAAATAAGATAGTTGACAATATCTGCATACCATGATGTTTGAATGTTGTCAACCTTGAAGAGTTGCTTATCAGGAAAAGGTTCATCAATACTAATATTAGATTCAAGTTGAGCATCAGTACTCAACCTAGAGAGATGGTCTGCTACTTGATTCTCAGTGCCCTTCCTATTAATAATCTCTAAGTTAAATTCTTGTAGAAGTAGTACCCATCAATTAACCTTGCCTTAGACTCCTTCTTACTAAATAGGTACTTCAAACTTAAATGATCAATGTAAACTATCACCTCAACACCCATAAGATATGATCTGAACTTGGTAAAAGCAAACACCACTGCAAGTAGTTCTTTCTCAGTTGTGGTGTAATTTTCTTAAGCATCATCAAGTGTTCTGATAGCATAGTAAATTGGGTAAAGCACTTTTTCTTTCTTTTGACCGAATATAACACCCACAATAAAGTCACTAGTATCACACATCACAATAAAGGGTAAACTCTAATTAAGAGCCATCATGATAGGTGCAGACACAAGTCTTTTGTTCAACTCTTCAATGCCTTCAAGCAAGAATCATCAAATTTAAATTCAACATCTTTTTCAAGAAGAGTATAAAGAGGCTTGACTATTTTCGAGAAATCTTTAATAAAGCGATGGTATAATCTTGCATGGCTAATAAAGCTCCTTACACCCTTAACATTAATAGGTGGAGGAAGTTAGTTAATCACAGAAATTTTTGCCTTATCAACCTCTAATCTTTTCTTGGAGACTTTATGGCCAAGAAATATGCCCTCCTTAACCATGAGGCATTTTTCCAATTCAAGACCAAGTTAGTCTCTTCACATCTTTTCAACATATTGGCCATGTTGATCAAGCACTCGTCATAAGAATTCTTAAAAACCGTGAACTCAAAACTTTCATAGTGTGCTCGATCGTGTTAGAGAAAATTACTATCATACACCTTTGGAAAGTAGCAATGCATTACATAACGCAAAAGGCATGCCGTTGAAAGCAAAAGTTCCATAAGGATATGTGAATGTCATTTTTTCTTGATCCTCTGGAGCAATGGCAATTTGATTATAGCCAGAATATCCATCTAAAAAGCAAAAGAATTCCCTTCCAGCTAATTTGTCAAGCATTTGGTCAATAAAGGGAAGAAGAAAATGATCTTTCCTAGTAGCCACATTTAGCTTCCGATAATCCATACATACTCTCCATCAAGTAACAAAGGGTAGGAATTAGCTCATTGTGGGTGTTAGCCACTATAATCATGCCTCCCTTTTTTGGAATACATTGGATTGGGCTCACCCAAGAGCTATCAGAGATAGGATAGATAACGCCCGCATCAAGCCATTTTAAGATCTCCTTTTTCACTACTTCCTTCATAATTGGATTCAATCTTCCTTGATGTTTCACAGAAGCTTTATAATTGTATTTAAGGAAAATCTTGTGTATACAAATTGAAGGGCTAATACCCTTTATGTCATCAATAGTCCACCCAATAGCTCTTTTGTGAGCTTTCAAGACTTCCACAAGTTACTCTTCTTGTTGTGCATTCAAATCTATAACAACAATCATTGGCAAAGTGTTGTTGGCTCCCAAATAGACATACCAAAGATGAGAAAGTAATGTCTTCAACTCAAGAGATGATGGCTTATCAATAAATAATTTCAAAGATAGTCTATCAAGAGAAGATAAATCTAGAGATTCAAATTGGACACGGTTTCTAGAATAAACCTAGTGATGCATTCATGATAGCCATACACTCTTCTTCATCTTGAGTCTCTAATTGAGCTCCTAGAAACAAGGCTTCTAAAAAATCATTAGGAATTGCTCATTGAATTCTTCTTGTGCAACTTAATCAAGCATATCAACAAAGAAGCATTGCTCAAGATCATTAGGAGACTTCATCAACTTGTGTATGTTAAAAGTGACTTGCTCATCATCAACCCACATAGTAAGCTCACCCTTTTCAACATCAATTAAGGTTCTAGCGATTGCCAAGGTCTTCTTAAGATAATAGAAATATCACGATCCACCTCACAATTAAGGACAATGAAGTCAATTGGAAAAATGAAATTACCCACCTTTACAAGAACATCTTCAATAACACCATATGGATAAGCTAAACTTTTATCCGCTAATTGCAAAGTCACGGTTGTTGGTTTAGCCTCACCTAACTCCAATTTATTGAAAATAAAAAGAGGCACAAGATTGATACTAGCACCAAGATCCCATAATGCCTTACCCAAAAATTCATTTCTAATGTGACATGGAATTGAGAAGCTATCAGGATCCTTCATCTTTAGAGGTAATTGCTTAATGATATCCATACAACTCTTGGTTAGAGCAACCATCTCAAACTCATTGAACCTTCTCTTTTTAAAGAGCATATCTTTCATGAATTTGGCATATTTTAGCATTTGCTCCAAGGCTTCCATAAAAGGAATATTAATATGCAATTGCTTGAACATATCAAGAAACTTTTTGAATTGACCATCTTCTTGTTGCTTTCTAAGCCTTTGAGGAAAGGTGGTAGTGGCACATATTTGGCTTAGCCTCAGTACTTCTCATCACTAACCTTTTTGGCTTTATCATCAATCTTTTTCTCTTCTTGATTCTTCTTTGAGTTGTCACACTCTTCAACCATAATTTCTTCATCAACTACTTCATCATCAACAACCACATTAGTAGCACCATTACTCACACCACTTGAACTTGGCCTGAGAACATTTTGTAATTGCATCCCCTTTTTCAAGTGATTGTCTTACACTCCTCCTTACTATCCTTTTTAGGATTTAGAATAGTGTCACTAGGGAGATTACTTCTTGACATAGCATTCATTTGTGAAGCCAATTGTCCCATTTGCACTTTAAGATTCTTAATTGTAGTTTTATAAAAAGAAAGAGTTGCCTTAGTTTTAGCTCTTGCAGACTCTTAACTACTCAAGATTTGTGATGATGTCTCCTCTATTCTAATCTCATCTTCCTCAATCGGCATTGGCTTTGGCAAAGCTTGAAAACCTAAAGGGTGAGTTAGCTTGACATTAGAAGATGAAGGTTGATTTGAAGAATTCCCTTGACTCCATGAAAAGTTAGAATAATTCCTCTATCCTAAGTTATATGTTTAAGAGAAAGGGTTATTGGGAGGGTTTTGAAACTTGCCCATGTAATTGATAGATTCAATAGTCATATAGAGAGGATACTGATTAGGCATGTGAACATCATTGCATTGATTGCACATAACTAGAGTGGCATGAACATAATGCACATTTTGAGAATTTCCTTTTTCATTTGAGACTCCAACACATCAAAACACTTATACATTGCATTAAAGATGACTACAATTCGGGAAGAAGAATAATCTTTAGCATTAGTCACTATTAATGTATTCCTTCTATCCATGTTTTGAGTGTTGTTTGTAGAAAATTAATCCAGAGTCAAAAATCTTCATTGACAGGTACATTCTGATATCCTCCATTTGTGATAGAATCAACCATGGCCTTAGAAGATGGATTCAGATGATTACAAAAAATCTGAATCATTACCTATTTATCCACCTTATGATTGGAGCATTTCCTCATCAACATCTTGTATCTCTTTCAAGCTGCATAAAGATACTTATTTAGATATTGTTTAAAGCTAAGAAATTTATCTCTTGCTTCTATAGTTTTATCATTAGAGAAGAATTAAGCTCTAAACTTGTTCTCAAGATCCTCCCATAAATTAATAGAACCTTTAGGAAGATTATTGAACTATTCTTTAGCCTTGCCTTATAGAGAAATTGGAAACAATCGCAAGTACAAGACATCTTTAGGCACCCCATTTTGTCAGAAAGAATCACATACTTTCACAAAAGATATCAAATGCTTGTTTGTATCTTCATTGAATAGACCATGAAACACCCCATTCATTTGAAGCATTGTGATCATGGCAAGCTTGATCTCAAAAGTATATACTTGAAACTTTGACATCTGAACACAAGATTGAGTATCCTCAGATTTTGATTAGCAAAGTCATTAACTGAGGCAATGTCATACTTGTCTCTACCATGTTTTCAGGTTGAATTTCAAGAGTTCTTTCAAAATTTGGAGACTCAGCTTCTTCAAAGATTTTTAATCCTTCTAGGCCTATGGCTTGCATATGCCAGATAGGTACGAAGAAAGCAACCAGAGAAGTATCAATCTAAAATAAAAACCTTAAACAAAGACAAAATAAAAATCTAGAACTATATCTACAAAGCTTAAGCGAAATCTACTATCACTAGTCTAAGGTTAATCAAAATATTTTAAAAGAAAATTCCCAGCAATAGCACCAAAAACTTATTGCTCACCTCAAGTACACAGGTCATAGCAAGTAATAAAGTAAGAGTAAAGTATCATTCCCTTAGAGATTTATTTAAAAATAATGGTCAAATAAAACACTAAACAAATTGAATCAAGTTGAGCCAAAACATAACTAGGTGAAAGTTGATTTAGCAAACTAAATTAACACTAGTAAATAAAAAAAAAAGCAATTGATTCATACACTTCAAACACAAATTGGGACCTAGAATTATTTATCCCCTTTGCATTCCATAATACTAAAATTACCTCTTCTCATAAATATTTTTAATGAAAATAAGTGCTAACCTAGGGTTCTAAAAATACTCAAACAAGCTCTCTCAAGTCATGAACAAGTGTTTAGTTAAATTAATTTCCTAATCTCTTATTATAATTAATAAAACTCAATTTTAAACACCAACACTAATGTGGCTATGCAAGGTTAGCAAGTATATCTCTATCTTATTAGTAAAATCATCCATTCAACATGCAAATATCAAGTTCTTGCATTATTTTACCCAAGTTCTATACTCAACCTAACCCTCTTAAGCACCAATTAAGTGAATCCTATCTAAATGGTGGCCAATCACTTAGAAGCATTAAGAAAAGAATAAAATAAAACACACACACACACACACACACACACGTCATTAATCACAAAAAGAGAAAAGAAACTTAATGTTAATCTATACAAAGGTTCAAAATAATCTTAGAGGAAAGAGTTTAACTACTCATAAATATCAAAAAGTCACAAATGCATAAGATATTCACAGCCATGATAAGATTTCAAGAAGAGAACTAGAGAAGAAACAAAGGAACTAAATAAATGGAGCTTTAAATCTCTTCAAAACTTCAACTCTTAGACCTAACTCATCAAAAGCTCAAACCCTAGCACAACAAAGCTCCTAAAGTATCTTCAAGTGTGTAGAATGACTTCTGGGTTGAGTTCTTTGAGTATATGTGTCCTACCTAATCAATTTCAAACTTAATAAATGTAGCATTTTTTTGATGGTGGAGAAAGTCACAAACGAAAGTCACGACTTTAAGACGACTTTAGCAGTTTTACATTATTTTTGCAGCTAATGAAAATTATTCACTTTGTGCTTGATTTCTTCATCCAAAAGCCTTTCAAAAACATCCACAAATTTTCAAAAATGCTTCTAATCAATTATTCAACTAAAATAACATGAAATTAGGCCAAGAACATCAAATCAAAGCCAAGAATACAAACTCAAAATAAAATATACATTTTCCTAATTTGGGCTATAAAAAACATATATAATTGAGCCAAAATGGATTAGAATATAAGGAAAATGTGATGAAATAATATGAAATTTTAGAGGTTAACACTCCACAAAGAGAAGGATGGAATTATATTAATGTTGATGATAATAAAAATCATCAAGATTTTGTTAATAATGCTAGTAAAGTCTGATTATTATTAGTATTGATTTTGTGATGTTGTTGTCTTATTAAATTTGTTATTATGTGTATTGACTTAAATTTGTTTTTATAGATTTATTGTTACGTGTAATAGTTTTTTTGGGATTTTAAATATGTTTTTTAAAATTAAATTAAAAAAATATACAGGGTTGAGACCCTGAGGGTTAGCCAAAATAAAGCTGTGAGGTATAATTGAGTTTTATAGGGCCATCCCATTTAGGCCCTGGCTCTTCAAAGGCCTACTCTAATTGACACCTCTATTCACATTGAAGCTCACCTTACAGAACTCATTTCACGTAGCCTTATGTGAGTCAACACTATTTGTTTTTGGCCAAAAGTCGACACTATTTAAAAGATGATTTTTGTGGAAGGGGTTTGGGTGAGAGATATGAATATGCTATATTAGTCTACAATTTTCTATCGACTACATATAACTCAACTAAGTGCTTGTTTGGTTTGCCTAAATAATTGATTTTTGGAGAGCAAACCATAGTTTGGGAGAAAATTACCCAAACAGCACCATTAATTAGCTAATCGATTATGAAGCCTAAATCACGTTTTGTAATAAGCTACCCCTACCAGCTTCTCTTAACCAATTTTACAGTTAGAATAATAATAATTTGTCAGAATTTTTACCTACCAATATTACCCTGGGCATCCTATATGTGTATTCTCTTGTTTTCAGTCTCCCATCTCTCACTACCTTGTGCCTTCTTCTTGCCATGTTTGTGTCATCTCTTTGCCATTGTCTTCTCACCCCTAAGCTTGTCATTGTATGCCAGCTAATAAAGTGCTCGTCAAGGTTGAATAAGAAGGTGAAGGTGTACTATATGAAGATGAAGCCAAGGAAGACGCAATTGTGGGATATAAAGCAGAGAGCCGATGGTGTAACCTCCATTGCTGTTGTTGTCTCCTAGTTGGACTCTTGTTTCCCTTGCATTAGAAACATCCTCAGATGCTCTTCGTACTTTGCAACCAAGGCGATGAGCGGTTATCTTAGCAAAAGTGAGAAATTGAGAAAAAGCAAAAGGAAGAGCTTAGTGATGACATGCCCAACATTGCCAGATATTGAAGGCCCATTCATTTTGATTTGTGTGTGTGTCGGTGATAGGAAATTAGTCGCTTATCCTCAAAATTACACTAAAGCTAACCCTAATGCAATATAGGGCCAACCCTAGGTCATCTCCCAAGGAATGGTTTTAAGTCTAATTGAAAGTTATCTAGTGAAATAAATCAACCAAAGTTTGTAGGAATTTAGTTATCTAGCTAATTATCTAAACTAATTACCTAATATGCAAGTAATTAAAATGCTAGTGAAAGTGAGTGAAATGAACTTCCCTTTTTACAATAATGGAACCCTAGAGATTAGTTGATTTTGGACTCATTATCTTCTCATGATTAGGCTAAGTTTAGCTTCCCTTTCCTCTTGACTAAAGCTGTCATGACTTAAGAAAATTATCCTAAGCCAATTAACCTAATTAGCTAACCTCCCTAGGTCTTAGATTAAAGTCCCTAGTTCAATTAACCAATTGGTGAAGACATTAGCCAAGTGATTCATTCAAAATCCTCTCTCAACAGCCATGGTCAAACACATAAATTGAGCAACCACAAGATTATGTCAAGCTACTCAACAACACAAGCATTAACACCACAAGATTATGCAATATTAACACAAGAAATTCACTAATTGAAAAACACAAGATTATGTGCCAAACAAAGAGTGGCAAAATTCAGTCATGGCTGTCCAAGGAAGAAATTAAATGAAACAATCCTCTCTCTTTACATCAACATCAAATTCAAATTAGAATTTATAAGCTAAGATGATTAAACCCTAGATTAAGGAATCTAACCATCTAGTAAAAAGAGAAGAGGATAGGAAACAAAAGAACTTAGCCAATTTGAAGCTCAAGACTCATCCTCCATCTTCATCTCTCTAGGATTCCACAAAGAAACTTAGCCAATCTTCATCTTCAAGAACCCTAGTGATTGCTTGTGAAGGCCAAACTCCATAGCTCTTGAATGATGGAAATGAGCTTCAATCCTTGTGAAAATGGAAGGGATGGAACGAAAATGAAGAGAGGAGAAGAATGGTATGAGTTTTGTGGAGGTTTGGTGGCTGAAAATGGAGGTTAGGGTGCTGGAAAATGAAGAACAAAAGAGAGAAAATGAAGAACACTATGAACAAGAGAGAGAGAATGTGGAAGATGAATGAGATATGTGTTGGATCCCATTTGGGACTTAAAATGGCGTGCTCCTTGGTGTCTCCCATCAGCTGAAGCTTAATTAAAATAAGGAAAAAGAAATTAAAATGTAAATGGGAGCCTTGTCACACTTGCAAGGTGGCAACTTCCTATTGGTTTGTAGATGATTCCAATGTGTGCCTAATTTCCCATGTGTCATCCACATCATTTTAGCTGATCTAATCCCTCAAAATAATCATAATTCACGTGCAAACCATCAGCCATTGTCCTCAAGGAGTGTTGACCTCAATTGCCCAATTGATGCACAAGTCACATGCCACCTATGTCACATAAATCACATAATTCAATTAAATAGCATATGATATAATAAAATCTAATTCATGTCCAGAATTAAATTCATAATTAGAAGGGAGAATTTATTAAATTAACCAAGTTTCAGGCTGCACAAAATTATATAAAAATTTTCACACAAAGGCAAACCAAAAACTAGGACAAACTAAGACACTTAAGAAAGTGTTGACTTTTTTATTTAATTACTCCCAAACTAAAATGAATTTTAAAAATATAATTTCACCATTCATCAACTGGACATAAAATGCACTTTGTCAATTTTTCTTGTACATTTTCTCAAAAGTTCATTTTTTGGACCAAAATGCCCCTAGTGCACTGATCTTAGAAACTTAGGCAAAGTTCCAAATCTAATGCAATGTGTGCACTTGAAGGTGATAAATCATTAATAAAATGGTCCTAATTGACAAATAAAAGTGGGTAACAAATGTGTTCTATCAATTCCCCCACACTTAGCTTTTGCACTCCGGGCAAAATCAAGTGAAAAAGGTCCCAAAAGAAACTATAAGACAAAGAAATAAAAGAAAAACATTGTTTCAAGTCACTAAAATACTAGCTCATGAACTTCTACAAATTATCAATCAATGTGGCAATAATTACGAAAGAATTATGCACATCACAAACAAACCCTTACCAAGAATCAATGTCAAAGAGTAAGCCTCTCTAGGTTAAGTGTTTGCTCTCATCACTCAAAGTGTATAAGGTATTAAATTTCACTCAAAATTTCTTAGGATAAACCCTACTATGAATTTGTAACCCTTCTACATCTCCATCACTAAATAGCACTTGCAATCAAGAATCAAATGGACTTTATTAGGTTGTGATATAGGTAATGAAAGGATGTCTAAGAAATGCATGTATATAAAAAAAAATAGGGTTAGCATCAAAATAATGCTAAATCAAGATATATCCCCTTAATATGCAAAGCATAACCTAACTCAATTGAGTGAACACCTTAACACAATGAGGATGGAAAGAAATGATAAGAAATAATAAAACAAATGGAATGGATGAGCTAGGCAACTTTTTATTTTTTTTTTATTTTTTTTCTTTCTTTTTTTTTTTTCTTCTTTTTTTTTCTTTTTCTAGCAACTTTATTTCTTTTCTTTTTGACTAATTTTTTTTTTCAAATCTATCTTTGTTGTTTTTTTTTTTTGGTTGCCCCTAACTCTTTGAAAACAATGAAGTAATGGATAGAGAAATGATAATAGGCATCCACTCATTTGATCTAGGACATGCAATGAATATTAAAAAGACATATAAAAGTGTAACATGCATTCCTTGGGGAAAAATAGGGTGAATATTTTTTTTTTTTAAGAATCAAACCAAAGGCTCAAAGTGGCTAACAAAGGATAATAAATAATAATAGGTTGGCTATTTGGCTCTTGGCTATTTTTTATGAATGCCATCTCTCATCTCCTATCAAACAAGTGCAAGATATATGGTCTTAATTAAGAAGTGAAACAAATTCTAGAGGGTAACATCACTAAGGAATTAATCACACATGAGTGTTTAGCCTCTTCCATGAATGGGTAATATGCCACTCTAATCCATTAATTCAAGGTAAAAGAATGTTCACTTCACACCTATTCAATCCTAAAAATTACCACATCTCAAGAATCAAAATATCCATTCAAGAGCTAGGTAATTAAGTAACCTCAAACAAAACAAAACAAAGAATTTTTTTTTTGAATTTTTTTTTTTTGCAAAACCAAACAAAACCAAACAAACAAAACAAAATGTTTATTTCTCTCCCCCACACTTAAATCATGCATTGTCCTCAATGTATGTATAGACTAGTGATAAAATAAGGTGAGATCAATAATGAATGCATAACAAAAGTGTGGTGCAGATATTTTTTTTTTCAAACTAAAACACAAAACAAAGAAGTCAAATAAAGCAAATAAACTCTAATTTTCCTACTAGGTTCATCTCCCCCACACTTGAACTATACCTATCATTAAATATATCAATTAAAGGAAGGTAAAAGCTCAAGGTTAGAGAGATACAACCTTATCATGGTGGTTCAAAAACATGTTGAGAGAAGTCCTCCTCCTTTTGAAGTGATTTGGCATCTTTGTAGAGCTTGCATAGGTGACCATTGATTTGCATAGTGGAACCCGTGGCTTTATTCAAGAGTTGCAAAACCCCATAGGGAAACACCTTGGTCACTAGATATGGTCCCTCCCACTTAGACTTCAACTTGGCATGCTTATGAATAAACCTTGTTTGGAACAAGAGGACTTGATCTCCTTCTTGGAACTTTTTCCTCAAGATTAGCTTGTCATGAAGGATCCTTGTTTTCTCCTTATAGATTCTAGAAGACTCATAGGCATCCAACCTAAGCTCCTCAAGTTCTTGCATTTGAAGAAATCTCTCCTTAGCCGAAAGATGGAAATCCAAGTTTAGTTTCTTGATGGCCCAATAGGCCCTATGCTCTATCTCCACAGGGAGGTGGCAAGCCTTTCCATACACCAATCGAAAAGGAGACATGCCAATGGGAGTCTTATAAGCGGTCCGATAAGCCCACAAAGCATCCTCCAAGTGTAAAGACCAATCCTTCCTATTTGTGTTCACCACCTTGGTTAGGATTTTCTTGACTTCTCTATTTGATACTTCGGCTTGGCCATTAGTTTGGGGATGATATGGTGTAGAGATTTTGTGATGCACCCCATATTTAGCCAAGAGAGCCTTCATCATCTTATTGCAAAAGTGGGATCCTTGGTCACTTACCAAGGCCTTAGGAACTCCATACCTACAAAAAATATTAGATTTGAGAAACTTCAAAACAATCTTAGCATCACAAGTTCTAGTAGGAATGGCTTCAATCCACTTTGAAACATAATCAACACCAAGTAATATGTACTCAAAACTAAAGGATGGTGGAAAGGGACCCATGAAGTCAATGCCCCAAACATCAAAAATCTCACAAAATAAAATGGGTTGTTGAGGCATTTCATGTCTCTTACCCCAACTACTAACCTTTTGACATTTCAAGCATGCTTTACAAAATTCATAAGAGTCTTTAAACAAGCTAGGCCAATACAATCCACAATCTAAAACCTTCCTAGCTGTCTTATTTGAGCTAAAATGACCACCACATGCATGAGAGTGACAAAATTCAAGAACAGAAGGCACATCAACATCATCAACACACCTCCTAATCACTTTATCACTACAAATCTTCCACATCAAAGGTGGTTCCCAAATGTAAAATCTAGACTCTCTTTTCAATTTTTCAATGGCAAAACGTGAAGCACAAGGAGGCAAGACTCTACACTCAATATAGTTAGCAAAAGAGGCATACCATGGAGGCTTAGATGAAATGGCACACAATGCCTCATCAGGAAATGAATCACAAGGAATAGTAGGGTTAGAGTTTACCATAGTAGCTTTTAAATGAGGTAGTCTAGACAAATGATCCGCTACTTGATTGGTAGAACCACTCCTATCCCTTATCTCCACATCAAATTCTTGCATTAAGATCACCCATCGAATCAAGCGAGGCTTAGAATCTGTCTTCTTAAACAAGTACCTCACAGCAGCATGGTCAGTGTACACAACAACTTTAGAGTTAAGAAGATATGATCTAAATTTATCAAGTGCAAAAACAATAGCAAACAACTCTTTCTCAGTTGTGGTGTAATTAACCTGAGCTGAATCTAGGGTCCTAGATGCATAAGCAATCACATATGATAACTTGCCCTCTCTTTGACCAAGCATAGCTCCCACAGCAAAATTAGAAGCATCACATGACAACTCAAAAGGTAAAGACCAATTTGGGGCTTTAAGAATGGGAGGGGAAATGAGCATGCTTTTCAAAGTGTCAAAACTCCTTTTGCAAGCATCATCAAAAACAAAATCAACATCTTTTTGTAAGAGTTTAGACATAGGCAAAGCAATTTCACTAAACCCCTTTATAAATCTCCTATAAAAGCCTGCATGTCCCAAAAATGATCTCAAATCTTTCAAACAAACAGGATATGGCAAAGAAGCAATCACATCTACTTTGGCCTTATCCACCTCTATGCCATTGGAAGAAATCAAATGGCCTAAAACAATTCCTTTATCTACCATGAAATGGCATTTTTCAAAGTTAAGCACAAGCTTCTTTTCAATGCACCTACCAAGCACTTTATCTAAAGAATGCAAGCATGAATCAAAGGACTCACCATACACAGTAAAATCATCCATAAAGACTTCCATGCAATGTTCAATAAAATCACAAAATATGGACATCATGCATCTTTGAAAAGTACCAGGTGCATTGCAAAGACCAAAAGGCATCCTCCTATAGGCAAATGTACCAAAGGGGCATGTAAAGGTAGTCTTATCTTGGTCACTAGGAGCTATAGGAATCTGAAAATACCCACTAAACCCATCTAGGAAGCAATAATGGGACTTGGAAGCCAATCTCTCAAGCATTTGATCAATAAAAGGCAAAGGAAAATGGTCCTTCCTAGTCACATTATTGAGCTTCCTATAGTCTATGCACACTCTCCAAGCATTTTGAACTCTAGTTGGAACAAGCTCTCCTTTCTCATTTTTTACCACAGTAATCCCCCCTTTCTTAGGTACAACTTGGGTTGGAGACACCCACTCACTGTCAGCTATAGGATAGATGATCCCAGCACTAAGTAGCTTAACAACCTCTTTCTTTACCACATCTAAAATCAATGGGTTAAGTCTCCTTTGTGGTTGCCTAATGGGCTTAGCATTGTCCTCAAGAAAAATTTTATGTGTGCACACAATAGGGTCAATACCAGGAATGTCAGCCAAAGTCCAACCAATAGCATGTATGTTCTTTCTCAACACATCAAGTAATGCATTTTCTTCCTCAAGAGATAAAGAGTTAGAAATTATTACCGGAAGCTTCTCATTCTCAATGAGATATGCATACTTGAGATTGGATGGTAAAGGCTTCAACTCCAAGGTAGGTGGCTCTACACAAGAGGGAATGAGCTTCTTCAAGTCTAATTTGGTGGAATATTCCATGGTACTATCTTGTCTTTTAGGCTTCTCACTTGTTTTTGATTTCTCCTCTTCTTTCTTTACAGCCTCCCCCTTTTCTTGCAACTTGTCCTCAAGTGCTTGGACTTGAGCCACGGCCTCGACATGTGAAAGTGTAGAATTTTCCTCCAATAGCTTGGGAATCCTAAGAACATCAAGCTCGAGTGGAGAAAAACTCATAGATTCGGCCTTAATGGCTTTAGTACCTACAACACAAGAAGATATACCCTTCTCAAGCATTTCAAGATCAAGCATAGGAGATATTTTAAACAAATCATGAGAAGAAGTAGTTGCATCATTCAAGCATGCATCAATCTCTAAACAAATAGGACAACTACATCCATCAATACATGTAGTAGTAACAAGAGACAAATCATCATCAACATGTGAGAAAGAATCAAGCATGTGAGACTCACAAGCATCATGAAGCAATAACTCAATGGAACTTACACCTAACAAAGAATAATCCTCAAAAGGATGTTTCATTGCTTCATATATATTAAAAATAACATGATCCTCTCCACATTTCAAAATCAAACTACCTTTTTCCATGTCAATCAATGTACGGGCAGTCCTCATAAATGGCCTTCCTAAAATCAAAATATCATCCCCACTCCCTTCTTTTGACATATCAAGCACATAGAAATCCACAGGAAATAATAGACCTTTAACACAAACCAACAAGTCTTCTACTACTCCATGTGGTCTTCTAACACTTCTATCCGCTAATTGGCATATCATAGGTGTCTTATGCATGCAATCAAGACTCAAGGCATGATAAATTGAAAGAGGCATAACATTAATGGCTGCACCTAAGTCTATCAATGCATGAGAAAAATGTGTGTTGCCAATCTTGCATGGAATTGTGAAGGAACCGGGGTCCTCACATTTTATAGGGAGTTGAGGCTTCATGATAGCACTCACAGATGAGGGTAATTGTACCCTTGCATTAGGCCTAAATTTTCTTTTATTTGTACAACAATCTTTCAAAAATTTGGCATACTTAGGAAAGTTCTTAACTACATCCATCAAGGGTACATTAACATGAATCTTATGGAAGAAATCATATACCTCTTGATCAAATTGTCCCTTTACTTGCTTAGGGACCACTTGTGCTTGTGGAAAAGGAAGCTTCTTCATAATCTCTTGACTTTGCTTTCCTTCTTCCTTCCTTGAACTCTCCTTTCTTGTTTCACTTTGCTCGGCCTCTCCCTCTTTTTCCTTACTAAACAACTCGGCCATAGTCCCCTTTTCCACCTTAGATGGTGGTTGCTCACATATGATCTCCTCAATGTTTTCATCCTCATCATCTCTACAAAAAGATGCATCATTAGGAGCAAAAGAAGAACTAGAAACATTAACATCAATTGAAGAATTTAAAGAGGGCTTCTCGGCCTTCCCTTGTCTTTTGTCTTCTTGTACTCTTTCTCCCAACTCCTTGCCACTCCTCAATGTGATAGCATTAAGATTAGCTTTAGGATTAGCAACGGTGTTGGATGGTAATGTAGAGGCTTGAGCATTGGCTGCACTTAATTGGTTAGCAAGCATATTCATTTGAGAAGTAAGGGCATCAATTTTAGAGTTCATGTTCTCACACTTGTTACCCATACTCTCTACCTTGTTCCCTAAGCCATCATACATGTTTTTATACAAAGAGTTCATTTCAATCAACTGCTTACGTAACACATTCACATCATTAGAAGAGTTCGAATTAGAAGAACTCTCAATTGGAACAAGCCTCCTATCACTATAAGAATTAGAAGAAGGTGTAAGAGAATTACCACTTGGATTGTAGCTTTGAGAAGAGCTACCTTGAGACAAATGAGGTGGAGGGTCACGGCCAAAGGTGTTTTGATAGGATCCTCTTTGTTGATTGTCTTGTAAAGCCACATTTGGATTTGAATAGGAGAAATTAGGATGGTCTCTCCATGAAGGGTTGTAAGTATTAGAATAAGCTCCTTGCCCTTGCCTCCCACCATAGGATTGTTTTCCATTGTAGATAGCATTTACTTGTTCAAACTTAATAGGACAATTGCTTTCTACATGCATAGGTGAGTCACAAAAAGTACAAGAATAAGGGACAAGTGCTTGAGAAGTACTTACATTGCTCACTTGAGATATTTGTGGAGCCAACATTCTCCCAATCTTGGCAGCTAGCAAGTCCACATATGAATCATTAAGAACTGAGGAACCTACCATATTCACATTTCTCTTTTCCCTTGTAGAGTATTGAGCACCACTTGAAGCCATCTTGTCAATTAGTTCCCAAGCCTTTAAGGAAGTGAGGTCAATCAAGCATCCACCACTAGCGGCATCAATGTTAACTTTGTCTCTTGGAATCAAGCCCTCATAGAAATATTGGACTAAATTCTCACTAGAAATTTGATGGTGTGGGCATTTAGCCAAAAGGCCTTGGAATCTAGTCCAATACTCATAGAGACTCTCATCCTCTCCTTGTTGGACCCCATAGATTTGCTTTCTCAAATTGGTGACCTTGGAATTTGGAAAGAATTTATCTAAGAAGAGTCTTCTTAGCTCGGCCCATGTGCTCACTTTCACATAAGAAGGGTAGTTGAAATACCACTCCTTTGCTAAACCTTCAAGAGAAAATACAAAAGCCTTAGCTTGAACATCATCAACATTTACATGCATAGGCTTCATAGTATCACAAACCAATAGGAAAGTATGCAAAAACCTATGACAATCCTCTCCTGGTAACCCATGAAATTTAGGCAATGCATTAATCAAGGAGGATTTAATTTCAAATTGAACATTAGTAGGAGGAACATATAAGCCATAAGGATTATCATGCCAATTAGGTTGAGTTAATTGCCTAATGCTCCTCTCCTCTCTAGGGTTATGCAAGCCTTCAAATTCATTATTAACATGGCCATCATCATGCAAATTCTCATTCCCATTCCCATGGCCCTCATTATGCACATGCTCATGTCCTAAGATACCTTCCATTGTTGAATTACAAACCAAATGAGAATCAAGAATAGGTTGTGATCTTCTCAATCTAGAAATAGTTCTTTCAATTTCTGGATCTAATTCAACAAAAGAGGTATGTTTTCTTCGGGTCATGCACTAATCAAGCTCAAGAAAATTAAGAACAAAGAACAAGCTAAACTAAAATGCAAATCAACACGAAACAATTCAAAACACACAAAAGCAAGAGAATTTTTTTTTTTTTTTTTTAATAACTCAATAGCAACAAAATGAAAAAAAAAACACCAAACAAGTAGAAAGAGAGTTAGAAATGCTCAATCAAGAAGCTTTGGCAATTCTGGAATTCGCACAGTAGGCTCTCTGGAGACAGTGAACTTGTGAATTTTCTATCAGCAAATCCACATGATAAATTCCCCTGAAACTTTTATGAGAAACACAAGAGATATACAGGAAAATTATATAAAACTTTAGATTAAAAATCCTTCCCAATCGTTCCCAGAATTTTTCACAAGTTGGTCCTCAGGTCTGGAGAAACAGGATTTCGTCCAGAAGACCTTCAGAGCTTCTAACAAACTTTCAAATAGGAAAATGGAAAAATTGAAGAAAATCCTAAACACAAGAAACAAAGATAAGACAGTGATAAGAAAAATGAAACTGGAATCAATCAATTTGAACGCACAAAGAGGAAGATATGCTAACTCAAAGTTGAAACAGGGTTTTGGGAATCCTCTGTAATGGCTCCCTGGACCTTGTTAGATTGTAAAATTTCCACAGGACACTTCCCACGTCCAAAATTGACCAAACCAATTTTAAAGTGAAGCTAAGATATAGAGCTTTCAATGAAATAAATTTCAAGTTCAAATTCCTCAGACTCATTCCCAGTTAATTTTTCAATTTCAGACAGAGACACTAGAAACAGAGTATTTTCAGCTCTACACCAAACCAACGAAAATTGCACTAAATTTTTTTTTCTTTTTCAAAACAGAATAAAAACACTCAAAACACACAAAAAACACTAAACAAAACACAAAACAAAAATTTTTATAATTTTTCAAAAAATTTTCCAGGAACACTAAAAATGTAAATTAAGTACTAAACAACCTTAGAATTAAACTTAAACCATTCCCCGGCAACGGCGCCAAAATTTTGATAGGAAATTAGTCGCTTATCCTCAAAATTACACTAAAGCTAACCCTAATGCAATATAGGGCCAACCCTAGGTCATCTCCCAAGGAATGGTTTTAAGTCTAATTGAAAGTTATCTAGTGAAATAAATCAACCAAAGTTTGTAGGAATTTAGTTATCTAGCTAATTATCTAAACTAATTACCTAATATGCAAGTAATTAAAATGCTAGTGAAAGTGAGTGAAATGAACTTCCCTTTTTACAATAATGGAACCCTAGAGATTAGTTGATTTTGGACTCATTATCTTCTCATGATTAGGCTAAGTTTAGCTTCCCTTTCCTCTTGACTAAAGCTGTCATGACTTAAGAAAATTATCCTAAGCCAATTAACCTAATTAGCTAACCTCCCTAGGTCTTAGATTAAAGTCCCTAGTTCAATTAACCAATTGGTGAAGACATTAGCCAAGTGATTCATTCAAAATCCTCTCTCAACAGCCATGGTCAAACACATAAATTGAGCAACCACAAGATTATGTCAAGCTACTCAACAACACAAGCATTAACACCACAAGATTATGCAATATTAACACAAGAAATTCACTAATTGAAAAACACAAGATTATGTGCCAAACAAAGAGTGGCAAAATTCAGTCATGGCTGTCCAAGGAAGAAATTAAATGAAACAATCCTCTCTCTTTACATCAACATCAAATTCAAATTAGAATTTATAAGCTAAGATGATTAGACCCTAGATTAAGGAATCTAACCATCTAGTAAAAAGAGAAGAGGATAGGAAACAAAAGAACTTAGCCAATTTGAAGCTCAAGACTCATCCTCCATCTTCATCTCTCTAGGATTCCACAAAGAAACTTAGCCAATCTTCATCTTCAAGAACCCTAGTGATTGCTTGTGAAGGCCAAACTCCATAGCTCTTGAATGATGGAAATGAGCTTCAATCCTTGTGAAAATGGAAGGGATGGAACGAAAATGAAGAGAGGAGAAGAATGGTATGAGTTTTGTGGAGGTTTGGTGGCTGAAAATGGAGGTTAGGGTGCTGGAAAATGAAGAACAAAAGAGAGAAAATGAAGAACACTATGAACAAGAGAGAGAGAATGTGGAAGATGAATAGATATGTGTTGGATCCCATTTGAGACTTAAAATGGCGTGCTCCTTGGTCCCATCAGCTGAAGCTTAATTAAAATAAGGAAAAAGAAATTAAAATGTAAATGGGAGCCTTGTCACACTTGCAAGGTGGCAACTTCCTATTGGTTTGTAGATGATTCCAATGTGTGCCTAATTTCCCATGTGTCATCCACATCATTTTAGCTGATCTAATCCCTCAAAATAATCATAATTCACGTGCAAACCATCAGCCATTGTCCTCAAGGAGTGTTGACCTCAATTGCCCAATTGATGCACAAGTCACATGCCACCTATGTCACATAAATCACATAATTCAATTAAATAGCATATGATATAATAAAATCTAATTCATGTCCAGAATTAAATTCATAATTAGAAGGGAGAATTTATTAAATTAATCAAGTTTCAGGCTGCACAAAATTATATAAAAATTTTCACACAAAGGCAAACAAAAAATTAGGACAAACTAAGACACTTAAGAAAGTGTTGACTTTTTTATTTAATTACTCCCAAACTAAAATGAATTTTAAAAATATAATTTCACCATTCATCAACTGGACATAAAATGCACTTTGTCAATTTTTCTTGTACATTTTCTCAAAAGTTTATTTTTTGGACCAAAATGCCCCTAGTGCACTGATCTTAGAAACTTAGGCAAAGTTCCAAATCTAATGCAATGTGTGCACTTGAAGGTGATAAATCATTAATAAAATGGTCCTAATTGACAAATAAAAGTGGGTAACAAATGTGTTCTATCAGTCGGGTTCATTCTTGACTTCTCTCCCCCACCTTAACCCAGTCAATGCTAAAGACCCAAACTCAATTTTGTGGACAAATCAAAGAAGGCAGCCACGTCAAATATTAGGTGAACTTATATATATATATATATATATATAGTTATATAGTTATTTATTTAGGTCAATTAAATTTTTAATATTAATAATGTTTAAATTTCTATAATTAATCAAGTATATAAGTTAAATAATATATTTTATTATTTAACAAATTTAATAATATTATATACAACTTTATTAATAATTTAAATTTAAAAATAATGTCATTTATGGTAATTTGTACAGCTAAAATTGATTCTGACTAAATCGTCCAAGCATCTTCAATTTTTTCAAAATCAATTTCAGAAAAACTATATCCAAATAGGTTGCGTTATAACATAATTAATTATAAAAAAATCAATCATATTAATTAATTATTTTCATAATCAATTATACTTAACTAAAATTTAAACGGGCACACATTTTTTTTTTTGGAAACAAAGTGATATTTTAATCCTAGTATTGATCAACCAAGCATGTACGTCTATAATATGAATACAAACTGGTAAAGTACTCGTGTGATGCCCGAGTTTTATACTACAGTTTTTATAAATAGGTCTGAAAGAATAATTTGTAAAAGATATTTTATCCATATATCATCACATATACAGTGGAGCTATATAATTATAATAATTAATACTATATATACATATTAAAGTAAAGCAAATGGTAAAAACTAAATGTATAGTGTAAATGGATAAGATGGGAGGTAAATTAATAAAATTTCATAATTAGTTAAATCAAATTATCGAAGACTTCCTTACAAGTGACATTTAAAGTTATATCTCTATAGTAATTATCCTTATCAGGAACTAATATTTTTAAACTCTCCATGCTTTGAACATAAGAAACAACAACATATAATTGATCATTGGTAAAAAACATATAAATTATGTACAAACTAATATGACACGGGATCAAATTCTAGCTCTTATTAATGGGCAATGCAAATGCTAACATAATGAGAAATTGCTCCCTTCTCATAATAAATGACAACCCTAAATCAGATAGACACATAGCAATACCTAGTATACATACTTTCATCCTTATAGTTGATCCATGCATTTATTGGGTTTCAATAACATGTTTTCTAGCTCATGTAACTATAAGACGTGTACAATTGCACAACCCGTAAACTTATCAATGTTTCGATTTGTATCAAAATTGGGGCACCCATTTTAAGCCTTATTTCATAATTCAAGAAGCTTGACATTGTAATTCAATTTAGAAAATGTGTAGAGTGCAAGTCATGAAGTAAATTCATATCTCCAGCATGTTTAATAACACTATCAAAGCTCATGTATACAACTTTTTCTTAGGAAGCAAGGATAACATGTGCTTGCTTACTTTTTCAATCACAACCTACATAAGAGCTAGTATAGCCCTATCTCTAGAATCTTAATATCTATAAATCCTTCATTAGCTTCAGAAGCAGTTTCATTACCAATTGAGATGATCCATTCAGCAAAATCCTAGAGAGCACTCATAAATACTCTATTATTTGTTTCTAGAAGTCTCATGTTATTGTTAGTGTCAAATGTTGACAGTTGTCCTAAAATAAAAAGTTAATGGTTACAAAAATAATGTCTTCTCTTGACCCATCTAAAATAATATGAAGGCCTGAAGTCTCCACCAAACATAGTATCTTTTCTTTCAAAAGGAAAATCACTAGTTAATAGGCTACTTAACTTTAGAATATCCTTTAAGCATCTATCAAGAGCTTCAAGACAAAACTTGTGTGCCATTGGAGCCTCATCTTATATGATCAATGATATGTGAACTAATAATTTAGCCAAATTGCTCCTATGTTTCATGCTATGTATAGTATCTTCAATCCTAGAAAGATGAATACAAAATTTGAGTAAGTTGTATGTCCTTCGGGTAGGTTATCCCGCTTGATGCTATATTAAGAACTATTTTACCTCTAGATCTTAATGAAGTAGAAAGTGTCATCTAAACATACGTCTTTCCAACACTACCATATCCATACATGAAAAGAAATAGTATCTCAGATCAATAACACGAAAAACACATAATCATTTTTTCAAAATGAATCAAACACAGTTCGCAAAAAAATTAATGTTACCGAGAGATGTGAAGATGGCAAAAATTTGATGATAGATAATAGATTACAGTCCAATCTTTCACTTCTAGAAATGAATATTCCTCTTCAATATTTAATGTCCTCTTCATAGTGTTCTTAAGAAAAATAGAGAGGAAGAGAGAGAAAAAGCTTTGCGGTGCCTTTTATATTAAAAAAAAAAGGAATGATTCAAAAAAAAAAAAAGAAAAGATTTAATCAATTAAGAATTAGTTATAATAAATTCAATTTGAGGATAAAAAACTAAAATTTATTTAATTAATTTTATGAATGAGCTATTTTAAAAAATTTAAAAAATTTTATTTATAATTTTTGGAAGCTGTATTTTTTGAAATCATTAACCTAATTTCCTGAATTTAATTTTACAATGATTTTTTCTGATAGAGTGGAGGAAATACCAGCTCATTTTTTTGCCCCAAGAACCGCACCGGGTCCGTAAAGAATCTCAACGGTCTCTTTTTCGTGACTTTGTGAGGACCCATTGCGCGACCTACATTTGAGGACCCCCCCTAAATCGAAGCGCGCCCAACAAGCGCTGCATCTCAATTCTCTCTCCATCTACACTGCATAGGTGTTACGGCGACTAGTAAAATGGAGAACACTTGAGAACTTTGCTGAGACCCATTCTTGCGATCGAAGCCAATCTGCTTGTGGTTCTTCTTCATCCTTCTGAATTGATCGACATTGACGAAGCATTGCAATGTCGAACCCAAGATCATGTCCAGACTCTTGGAATTGCATGCTTCCGGGCCCTCCTAGCCGCAGCAATTTTGGATCCGCAGATTTGAGCTCCCATGATCTTCTTGCTTTCCCTTCTGGCAGCTCCGTTTCCGTCCTCGACACTCGTTCTATGCAGCTCGTCTCCGCCATTCCCATGCCGCCTCCGTCTTCGCCATCTTCATCTTCCACCGCTCCATCTCTTTCCCCATTTGTTACCTCCGTACGCTGGAGCCCATTTCCTTTGAATCGCGACCTTCTATCCACAGAGCCTTCCTCTTCCCACCTCCTACTTGCCGCCGGTGATCGTCAAGGACGCATTGCCTTGCTCGATTTTCGACTCAAGACCGCTGTTATGTGGTTCGAGACTGATTCAAAACTCGGAATCCAAGACCTGTGCTGGGTTCAAGCTCGACCCGACCTTTACTTCCTTGTTGCTATCAACGGACCGTCTACGATTTCCATTTATAACACGTTGACTGGCCGGTGTGTTTGGAAGTACGACGCATCCCCTGAATTCTTCTCCTGCCTTCGCCGTGACCCATTTGATTCTCGGCACACCTGCGCACTCGGGCTTAAAGGCTTTCTCTTAGGTATCAAGATTCTCGGTGAAAGTGAAAGCTATTTTGTGATAAAGGAGTTTCAGATACGGACCGATTGTAGCGAACTGAATAAGCTGGAGAGAGATGCGAGTGATGTGTCAACGTCGCCTGCGTCGGCATTGTTTCCGCTTTATATGGCGAGGTTCGCGTTCTCCCCGCAATGGAGGCACATATTGTTTATCACATTTCCGAAAGAGTTGATTGTATTTGATTTGGAGTACGAGACCACTCTTTTTGCTGCTGCATTGCCTCGTGGTTGCGGGAAGTTTGTTGAGGTATTGCTTGATCTAAACAACGAGTGGATGTACTGTGCTCATCTCGATGGCAAGCTCAGCACCTGGCGTAGGAAACCGTAAGCGTTTCTTGCCTTGAATTATGAATATTTGGATGTCTCTCTTCTTAATCAGGTGTAAATTATGCATGCATCGTCAAAGACAGCAATTATCAGCTATTGGGTGTTGTAAGAGAGCAATAAAGCAAAACTATGTCGACTATACAGGCAACAGCTGTGAACGCAAAAAGCAAAATTTTCTCGCATGCTGAGCTTGATAATACATCGTAACGACTGTTAAGACTATTACTTGTTTAGAATTAATTTGGAGGGAGGGCTGATTAGCAGTTCTGTTTGTAGTCGTACGGAATACAGTGTCTGTATAATCTTTTAAAACTCTGAATGATTTGCATCATTAAGAAGGGTAAAGGTGTGCTAGCGGCAAAAGAGATATTTGCTGGCATTTTCTGTAGATTATCTCAAAAAAGAAGTTATTCTGTAACTGACATGCTGGCATCTTCTCTCCGTCCAATAAGATACTTGTCAAATGAAAAGAAACAAAATAATGATCATATAGTAGATTCTAGAATAGTTATAACTTTTCCGTCTTAAGCTATTCTGTGAAGGTCCTAGTCGTCAATTCAACTGTAGCTATGGGATAAAGTATATATTATCAGCAGTTTATGTTTCTTTATAATCAACTCGTGACTTAACTGCGTTTCTTGTGTTTTGTTAAACCATTTCAGTGCTCTGTTTTATATGAAATACTTTTCACTCTGCAATTTTTTGCCCCTCTTTTTTTTTTTTTTTGGTTTTTTTTTTGTTTTTTGGGTAATCTGTAATCAGACCTTCAATGACACTTTGAGACCGGGGGGGATTGGGTTTGCACCAAGTATTCAAGGCCCAAAGCGTCTGTTATTTTGTCCTAATGGATGCTACATACGTTTTACGTTTTACACATAATACATGAGCCTTACAAATATTCAAATGTCCTGCACATACATGCATGTGAAAACATAGACAATTGTTGGAACTTGAGCTCTCCCACCTCTTTCTCCATTTCCTCATATTATATGTCTACATGTCATTACAGAGGGGAGCAGGTGTATACCATGGCTCCATGGATGAGTTAATGCCCTCACTTGGTACCTCTGTCCCTTCTCCTTCGGTACTTGCGGTCCTTTTAAGCCAGTCAAATTCCATTTTCAGAACATTGCAAAGACTGATGCGTCTAGTTCTACTTACCTTGACAAGGATCCTGATAATCCTTTTGATTTTTGTGACAAGTCTTTTATAGTTTCTGAGACACATTTGATCTCTATTTTTGATGATGGAAAATTATGGAACTGGCTCTTGACTGCTGAAGGGAAACCAGAAACTCAAAAGGATGATAAGAAGTCAGATTTGGTCAATGGTGACAGCACAAAATCATTCACAGGGACCAGTGCTAAAACCACAATACCTTCTAAAAGCTATCTGTCAAGCTCAACCTTCAACCCAGAAAATATTATTCTAAAGGTAAGTATATCCATATAGTAGTTTCTACCTGACATTTATGGGTTCACATTTGATTAGTCAAACTGCACAGATATAAAGTACACCAAACTATAATTCTATTTTCCTTTTAATAATATATTACAGCATTGCTATATGTTCATGTGGTGATTATTGAGCCCGTTTTGCTGGCCCGTTATCTTGCATTTCCCTTTTATTCCTTATAATGTACAGGGATTTCCTTATTTGTTTTTACTTTTTATTCTACAATGATTGCATTTTGTCTTCCTTTGATTCTCTTCAATGTTTTTGAATTTGAGTAGCAAGTTGTTTTCTACCATTCTTCTTTAAAACGTTGTATGAAAAATACTTGAATTGATTGAATAAAACCAGCTTCTTGGGTCCGTTCAATTATGTTCGATTGGTCAACTAGCAAAGACACAAGCTCACAGTTTATTGGCTTTACTGTGGTTGAGTTAATGATATGTGTGCGTGTTTGTTTTAA
>NW_026557154.1:0-27420 GCF_029017545.1 Prosopis cineraria | reverse complement strand
TCCCGTTACATTGTCGGACTCCTTTGAGGGGTTTCCATTATCATTTCAAGGCTTAAAAAAGCATGAAACTACTTTCTGATCAATATAATGCTAGTATAAAACATACACAAGCAGATTTTTAAAGAAAATGTCTACGTTCTATGACTTTTCAGCTACCCAATGTCATAGAAAGATATATGGTAGCTTAAAATCTATTTATAAAATGAAAAACTAGCATAATTCTGTGAATCAGAATAGAAGCCAGATAGTTGAGACAAATATAGCTATATTCTTATATCCGTTCTTTTAAGAGAGGAGTTCTATTCCTTGAGAACCCAAAGATTGAATTATCCTGTCGACCAGATACTATACTTCCTGGGTTCCTCGATATAACTTCAAGAAAGGGACCAATCAATGCCCGGAGAACATGCAGGTTCAATGATCTATCAATCAAATAAAGTCTAAGCTCTAATCGTTGTTATCCTCGTTAAAGATCACAGAAATAACACAAGCCAGATTCAGCAACCGCACCAGCAACCATGAAATGGTGTCATTTAAAGTTCTTTCCCATTCACAAACGCTAAAAATTATCAAATTTTAAAGCACAAAAGGATAAAGTAAGAGAACAGTAGCAAAAAATTAAAGAACCCTAACCCTAAACTCAAACCGAAAAAGAATTGCAAATCTTGATGAAGTACGGGAAGAATTAAGCAACTTCTAGTAAGCTCACCACTACTATCGTAGGGCTCGTAGTCCATAGCCAGCTTGCCCTGGAATCGATAGCCCAGATCCAGAAAAATGCGAAAGCACCAAAGTTGAGAGCAAATGTCGAACAATAACTCGAACAGCGCCAGAATCAGCAAGAACGATGCAGCACCAAGCAAACAGTGTTGTCAAATTATTCGAACGTGGATGAAGTAAGCCCTGACGAGAACCCAAACGGTGGCGCAGGGTTGTTGTCGGAGCGATTACGGCGGGTTATAATGATGGAGCGGAGCTCAGGTCGGACCCGACACTGGGTTATGGGTGCGAGGACGAGCGTGCTACACTGTTCAATTTTTTCCCTTTCTTTTTTCTTTTCTTTGGTTTTTTTTACGATTTAATAATTAATATTATTGATTAAAAAAAAAAATCTGGGCGGACTTGAAAACATTAACGGGGAAATTAAGATTAATAATTGAGTTTGAGTTCCGCGCCCTTTTGAGAGCATCGAATTTTTGCCCCTTGTAAAATCTAGCAAATGAAACTTGGAGAACGCCTTGCATTGATTTTCATATCATTTGAGTTTTTTTTTTTTGAATGATTAATAAAGCTTTTATGCCTACTTTTTAACATTCATTGCTTTCAAGCAAATTTAAATAAAAAATACCACTATTTACAATCTTATTCATACACATTCTCCTCTCTGTAGTCTCTCCTTATCATCTATCCAATACAATATCACCGCCTAAGCCATCTTTGGTTCCGTCGTTGACTTGACAATCACGCCTCTCTGTTCACCGAATGCCATGGCTGAGATTACAACCTGGAATTATCTCTTCTCAGTTTCAAGTGTTCAAGAACTAGCTATTCAAAGGCTAGAGCAGGTGCCACCTAGGTACATCAGAGATGATCATGAAATCGGAGCCTGCCCTTCTGATTCATCTCTCTTCGTGTTCCTCTCATCGACATGGCCAAGTTGGTGAACACAGAGACAAGAGCTCAAGAGCTTCAAAACGCTTCATCTTGCTTACACACACTGGGGGTCTCTTTCAGGTGCTTCAAATTCTATGCTTCATTGGGTCAATCTTTTCTGAAGTCATCATTTTTGTTTTACCCCTGGTTTCATGGTTTTGCAGCTAGTGAACCATGGAGTTTCTGATGAATCTCTTAGAAAATGAGGGATCAAGTTGAAGGGTTTTTTAAGCTTCCATTTAAAGAAAAGATGAGATGGGCACAGAGACCAGGAAGTCTTGAAGGCTACGGACAAGCATTTGTAACCTCAGAGAACCAAAAGCTGGATTGGAATGACATGATTTTTCTCAAAACTCAACCTACTCAAAATAGAATTTAGATTTGTGGCCACAAAAAATCCACAAGTTCAGGTTAGTGCATACATCCCTCACTTCATTTAAGTAACAACTCTTATGAGTTATGGCACATTGGAAAACAAAAAATTATATTTTTGTCACATTCTTTCTGATGCTTTGAAGGATGTCATTTAAAATTGTGTTTCAGGGAAACCTTGCATAGATATTCTGAAGAAATGAGAGAGACAGCAAGTTCAGTAGTGAGGTTCATTTGTATGGCTTTGGGGGTTGAGGCTCCAAAGCCATTATTAGAGAGCTTTGAAGAGGGACAATATGATATAAGGATGAATTACTACCCTCCTTGTCTTGAGCCTGAAAGAGTTCTGGGGCTTATGCCTCATGCTGACAATTTTGCCATCATTCTCTTGCTTGAATGTGGACACTTGCCTAGATTACAATTCCTCAAAGATAGAAAATGGGTCCTTGTTCAACCTATTGGAGGAGCCATTGTTGTCAACATAGGCCAAATCTTTGAGGTTTGTCATTGATTATTCTGTAAAACTAACCCACACAATCATTTGCATTACTTTTATTTATTTGCATTTGTTTTATGTGTTTGGATTTTTCTTTTTAAAGCTTAGTCCAAGATATTTTACAATTTCAAACGATCCACTTATTTGGTGGTGAATTGTTGAATAAACTGTGTAGGTGATGAGCAATGGCATTTACAAAGCACCAATTCACAGAGCTCTTGTGAATAAATTGAAGGAGAGGTTATCATAGTCACATTTTGTTTTCCCAATCATTTTGTAGATATTGGACCATTTGAAAAGCTTATTAGTGAGGGAAAGCTTCCTGTATATAAGACCATGACAAATGTAGAGTACTTCCATAGATTTTTCAATAGGCAGTTGGAGGAATCATTCATTGATAGCCTCAAAATATGACTCAAAAAGCCTAGCATTTTTTTAAAATAAGCAAATGAGAATCAAACAAATGGAATCAAAAAAAAGAAAGAATAATATTTGAAGATTTGGAAATTAAGGGGAGATTTGAAAAAAAATTTGTTATCTCTCCTTTATTTCAATAATTTTTCTAATAAATGTAATCCCTTATTTGTATACTTTTGATTATGAATTGAATAAGATTGATATTTGAGTATTCTCTCTCTCCCTTGAGTTTCTTCTCTTCTCCCTCTATTCCTCTAGTTTCTCTCTCTCCTCTTCTACCTCCTCTTCTTCTACATCACAACCCATTTATGACTTTGATTGCCTTTTCTTCTTGATGTTATTGCAAGAGGTGTTTGAATTAATTTGGTTGTACCTCGATCATTTTTTTTCAATTAACAAAGGACAATAAAACAATTACCTCCATCCAAAAAGTCCAAGAGTTGTTCAAGAAATTGAAATAGTCTTATTTGATTATAAAATTAGCTACATAGTTTTCTTGATAAAATGGCTATATGTTTAGAACCTGAGAGATGAGGATTTTAAAGAAATATGGGGTTTAATCCCATTACATGAGGGGAAAAAGGAAAAATAATCATTTTAATTTAGCCCACCACAAGTGTGTTGAAGTTTTTTTAAACACAAGGCCATAAAGAACCATGCAAAAGAAAAAAAAAGATTCAATCATATCAAAATCATACAATTAAACATCATGTGTTGAATTAACAGAAAGAACTAAAAGGAGAAGGGCATGGTGGCATGGACACGTTAGTGACACCTTCAAGCATTTAGGTGACCATCTTCATGGAAGGTTTCAAAGATAGGTCCTCCTGTATGCACCAAAGAGCCACCATCACTAGCTTTTCTAACCTCTTTATGTCATTTTTAGCCTCTTCATGTTCATCTACAAGCTTTTTTAATCTTCTTTTTTTATAGCAATCATAAATCTAGTCAACCAGTATCACTTCCTCTTCATTCTCTCTTCCCATGTCAAGACTTTCCTACAAAATAAAATCTCTAACAACATCACTCTATAACTATAAACATCAATTTTTGCAATAATAGGAGTGTTCCTAAACCATTCTAGTGCTACATAACCTCTTGTCCCTCTAATCATTGTATGGGTTTGAGTTTGATCACTCAGAAGTAGCTTTGACAACCTAAAATATGATATTCTTATCGTAAACGAATCATCTAGAAGGATATTTTGAGGCTTGATGTCACAGTGGATGATCTGGGTGACACATTCTTCATGTAAGTACATGATCCCTCTTGCAATCCTAGATGCTATTTGGATTCTTTTATTCCAGTCAAGTCTGGAGATCCCAAAAAGGAAGGTAGCTACTATTCCATTTCATGACTTATACACCAAGAGCTTGTCCGGTCCTTCATCACAGAACCCCATAAGTCTAACTAGGTTCCTGTGATGAGTTTTTGTTATTATGCTCACTTCTATTTTGAACTCCTTTTCTCCCTTTGGTATAGCTTATCCAACTTCTTCATAGTAACATAGGTTCTTGAACTTGATGAGAATATGACCCCTTAATACATAGTACCAAAAGCACCTCTTCCTAATTCTTCTTTGAATCTATTTATGGCTTCTTGTAGATCTTTATAGGTGAAAGTTTGAAGATTTAAATCTAAAAGACTTGGTCTACATCTATTTTTATGCCTCCTTTGATATAAAGTAAGGAAAATGAATATTAATTGCTATAGTAAAAAGTAAGTTGAGAACACAGAGCTACCTAACAGAAGTGCTCCTGCTAAAATCAAGGTTGCTTGGTCCTTCTTCCTTGTGTTTCTATCCTCTGAAAGGGATTCATCTAAAGGAACATCATATTTAGGCAGTTTTATTAGAGCCTTCCCATTCACATCCTAGTCTTGCCTTCTATTTAACAGAGGCAATTTCTTCTTCCAACACGTGCCTTCCTTTATAACAGCAACCACATAGTAGCAATCATAAAGGCAAGATTGGCTGGAATCATTTTCATTTAGTCCTTGCAATTATTCAAAATTTGAAGATGTAGGCCAAAAAGTATTGGATAGCTCTTGTATCTTGTATATATCCTCTGGTCTTGACTTACTTGATTCATAATTTACTTGCTTATCTAGCTTACAACCATTGAACTTGTTAGTAGGATTTAAGGGGGGAAACCCAGGAAGACAATCACATAATGGCCTTTTGTTAGCATCCAATCTGTAGAAGCCATTATAGCCACAAGGTCCTCTTCCCAAGTCACCACTCATATTTGAGCAAATGTCATTAGGGATAGACTAAACAATGGTCCAAGAACCCTAGTTCCTACCTTTCTTATCCTTGGGATGAATATTGAGTGAAAATCCTATCAAAATCAAGTATTTCCTTGTAATGGAAATCTCCTAAAGAAACTTGTAATTTATTTGCAATATTGATAGCGTTGCCATTCCTCCTAACCACATTGACAAAACCTAACTCATTAAGAACCAGGTGATACCCAGAATCTATACAATCAGAACTATTAGCTATTTTGATGTTGAAATAAGGCATGTAGCAGGGGCAATTGGTTGAAGAACTACATCGCCATAATCTTGAATGCGATTCCCTTTAAATAGTTTCTATCCATTCTCCTTGAAGTTAGCTTTCCACCAATTTCCAGTACCCAAGTTTGAAGTAAGGCATTTATAGGGTCTTTGAAGCTCTCCTGCACATAGCTAGAACCTTTGATAAGGATAAAATTTCCCATGTCAAGCATGCCAACATATGAAATCTTATCATTAACAACAGACATGGGCATAGGAATTTCCAGGCCTTTTGGACCAGTGAGTATAAATTGACCATTTGTGGTGAGTTCAATTTTTAATCCTTTTAGTGATGGATTATATCTATTTGCCTACCAAACTATGGTTTCATATGAGATTTCTTCATACCAGATGGCAAGCAAAAAGAGATTTTGATCATTATCGGTGGTATAAAAGCCAAAGGCAAATTCGCTATATGGTGATAGCCAGGAAGAAGAAAGAGAAGAAGAAGAAGGATCCTTAAAAGCTAACAGAGATGATCCTAAGGTTATGTTTGCAGTTCAAGATGTTACCACCATAAATGATAGCATAAGAAGCAGTGAGAGGCCACACTAAAAAAGGCGATTCATGGTAATATAATATGCGAGACGTTCAAGCTGTAGAGGTTTGGCTCTATATTTCTTATAGCCAACTTAGTGGGATTCATACATATGTGAGTTATACACACACACATACACAAACACATTATCTGCTAATTAAGTTAGTAATTGAGGTTGTGGATTTTTCATAGATAGCCTAAGGCAGTGGTTAAGGAAGAAAGCCCATGTGTTAATTGATAGTGAATTCTAAGAAGTCCTCTTTTCTTTATCAAAATGTCAAATTTATGGTTGCATGTCAAGGTCACTAATTTTGATACTATATTTCTGATAATGGTGTCTAAAAGCTCCTGAAATTCTAAGAGGTTTTCTTTTTTTTTTTTGGTTGAATTTTCATTTTTGCTTTAAAATCTTAGGAAAATGACAATAAAGTCTTAAAAGGATATATTAATGATAGTTAAGTCTTTGATAAATTTTTTACAAAATAAATTATAAATATCAATTCAAATAGTTATAAATAGAAATCTAAATTACAAACTAATTGTTATATTTAGAATTTAAATATCATATTTACAATTGAAACTTTTAAATTTGAAACTACTTGAAATAATGTTATTTTCCCTATAATCTTTTGTATTTTATTTGATGAGGTAGAAGTTTTTGAATAAAGACAAAATTGTCTCAAAAACCTAAGGTTTGTAAAATGATAATCTTAACCAAAGTTAACACTAATTTTTGTTAACTACATACTGAACATTTTGCCTTATATATATACCCGTGGAATGTTGACTTGGAAGATATCTAAGTGCAAAATTTACGATAAGTTTGGACTTAGCAATGTTAAAATTTCTCTAGTGTTTTTCAAACATATTAGAGATTGAAGGATATGAGGAAGAGAGAGAGTAGAAAATACCATTTGACATTTAAAATTTAATGGAGGAAAATATTTTTGGTCAATTGCATGATGTCTCAAGAAATGCTATGTGGTTGGTATTACTTAAGTTACCTTTCTTTTTTACTTTTCTCATAAAGTACAATGTCCACGGTAAATACCCAAAAAATTCAACATTGTTGATAATGCATTGAAGTTGAGACCTTAGGATTTGAAAAAAAAACTTGGTATGAAAGTGATCAAGTCAAAGATATTAAAGATGAATTGATGATGATGTCAAAATGATAAGCACAGTATCCCATTATCATTAAGGTCTTTGAATTTACTATACTTATCAATTTGTTTAATTAACTTTTATTAATTTTATTGTTTATATTTTCTTAAATTATCATATTAATCTTTTAAGTTTTAATATATAAATTGAGTCTTAAATTAATCTAATGTATAAAATATTAACTTGACATGTATATATAAGTAAATGGGAAAAAATTAGCCCTCAAAATATAATTTGTATCAACAAAGACTCTTATGATACATATTGTTCTTTTGTTTTTTAAAATTTCCTAAGTCATTTTTTAACATCAATAAGTACACTTCTTTTCATTAACCTATATGACTATCATTAATATTCCATCATTCTTGTCAAGAAATTTTAAAAGTGTTGCAATCTATCTATACAATAAGAACCGAATCAATAATTGAGGTAAATTTAAAAAACTAAATTGATAAAAATTAAATTTAAGAAATCAAATCAATAATTGATGCAAACTTAAGGGAATAAATAAAAAAATAAATAAATATTGGTTATTGATTCATGTCAAGAACATGCAAGCTTCCTTTCACATTAGATTTCTTATTTTAAATTGCACCACACTAGTTTAACTACAATTTATTTCACACCTAAATCATCATTAGCATAAAAGTAATATTGTGAAATCAAATAATGTTACTGAAAGGCATAGAAGTGAGTTGATTATGAAAGATGTGAGAGCAAAGTATTCTAAATAAGATAGTCCATACTATGAAGAGCACAGTTAGTGTAGATAAGGATGTTTGCCTAGTCTCAAAACTTAAAACTAATAATGCATATATTCAATGGGGCATGTAACACAAGAATCATCCAAACTACAAATGAACCACACTCTTATCCAATACTTGATGCAATGTGTATGTGAGAGTATAAACTTAAAACTATTGCTTTAGTCCATTACAAAAGAAAAAAGTTTTAATTTACACAATAATAAACACAAGATGCTCAAATCAAACAGTGCTGAATATTTTTAAGACATTCCACTTGTTTAATTCTTAAACCCTGTAGAGTCATAGCTTGCCATGAAATTAAAAACTAGCCCATCCAGTAGGTTGAGAAGCGAACTTGCTCTTATAGGTAAACTTAACCTGAGAATTACTCCCATCAATAGTATGCATAGGCATTTGTGGGCTTCCAATGTGCATAGTAGAAAAGCTTTTGTTCTAAAAGCCCAAGAATTAAAATGCATAGTTGGTTTGATTGGCTGCTTGTTTTGTTGATCACTCCTATTACCACCAAACTTAGAAGTATTGATAGCGAAAAAAGACTTTTGTGGCCGAGGTTCCTTTAGAAAAGCTTGCCATGATGACTTAGGTTCTAAATCAAGAGTTTTCCATTCAACTTTGTTTTGCAATTGTTCTTGAATTGTCCCACATCTCTACCATAATAACGCAACACATAGAGTCATGTGTCAAAAAACCAAAGCTATATAATTTGAAAACTTAAAGCTACATAAATACAACAATAAATCACAAAATAAAATTACCATAGCAGATGTTGCATATGTTGAAGGTGTTCTAAGAGCCTCCTTTTTGGTGATAGAGTTTTAGCTGTAAGTGCCAGCTTGAGATCTTTGATTTCCTATCTTTAAGACTGACAAATGGCAGTGAGCTTTTCACACTTGGAAGTCATTTCATCTTTTTCCAAGTTAACTTTCATTAATTGCTCCTTAAGTTTCTCCACCTTATCCTCTAATGTTGCTTCCCTATCAGATTTATAATTGGATCCAAAGTTGAATTTACTTGTATCACATTCAACAATAAAAGTGTTAAAAGCCTGGTCTTGAAAAGTAGTTTTGTTTTCTATATTCAATGATATTTGCTTCTCACTACTATGATCTTGACTCAGGGAAATTTTTATTTCCAAGTCCTTAGAAGAATTGGCATCAGGCTTGTTTGATTTTCCATGTAAATTGCTTTTCAAAGTATGAGATTAGGCATTGACCTCTTTGTTATTATTAGGTAATTGATTATTCTCTGAATGAATTTTATCAAATTTTGATGAAATATGATGGGTAGCTGGTTCATTATCAAATATGTGTTTGCCCTTTCCTTTTATGGTAAGTGATTTTTGTGCATGTTGAGTAGATCAGAAGGCACCAAGTTAGCCCCTACCTCCACCTCCCTTAAAAGAAAAGGGTGACTGTAACGAAGTTTTATGTTCTACAGATAGTAGGGGAAGACTCTTATAAGGCATTTGGGGTGATCTGTAATCAGCTTTAAAGTACTTGTCAAAATTTAAATATAAATAAATCAATCTTTGTCTAGTATCATGCTCACAGTGTTAAATTAAAATTAAAACTTCCAATTTTCTACCAAAACTTCTATCTACTAACACACATGTTGGATCACATTTCGATCTTTTGAAACAAGAAAACCTAAAATCTTAATTTCTTAGTCTACAGTCATCTCACCTCCATGATTGTTGGAAGAAGAAAATTCAAGTGGTGTATTTGGTAATGACTTTTGCAAATTGATAGGTAACTGCTCATTAACATGAAACCAAACCTGCCATCATGGTAAATTATCCAGTATTAACAATCTTATTGTCAAAATGCCAGCACCGCCTAAGAATGCCATTGACATGGATGATCTAAGACCAACCTAAATTATTAGAGATGAATGTCCAATCAAGCAAAATGCTTACCTGCGTGATATCTAGTCTATCATTTGGTCTAGCTTGAAGCATGTCTCTAATTAAGTCTATAATGGATGAACTATATTTAGGTAAACTAGGGACGCGATAGTTTCCATTAAGGACTTGAAGCTTTGATTCTCCATTAAATGTACTCTTAAAGTAGCATATGCAAAAGAGAAGGCATCTAAGAGCCTAACATTTTAAAGATGGTTGAGCTGCACTTAGTCTTAAAACATTTTGTAAAAGCTTTTATAAAAGAGATGGGCGGAGTCTCCCTTACTTACCCATATGTCCACTTTTTCATTAATGACTTCTCTCAGAAATAGATCCCATATCTAAAACGTGTTAGTAGAATATGGTTAGCAACTATTTTCATCACACAAGACTAGTTGTATTTAAGAAAACAAATTTCAACTTGCCTCAGGGGCCCTATAGGCAGGAGTTGTGTACTTTTTGATATTATCTTCCTCAATCCCCATTTCTTCTAGTTTCTCAAAACGTTTGTGATTGGTAGTTGTGCTTCCAAAGTCGCACAATTTCAACAAGCCATTTGATGTTAATAGAAGATTTTCAGCTTTTAAGTCTATGGAAAATGGAGAAGAAAAGAATTCATTAATCGCATTTCATAAATTATTATTTGAGTACACATTGTAGAAGCTCTATAAACTCTTCCAGGTCACGCCCAAAGAAAATAAATTTACTCATATTAAATGGTACGATTGAAAAATATATTTATTAGAAAGGGATACTTTCTCAATGCCTTAAAACAATAACATAATAGAAAAACTATGTCTCAATATCTAAAGATGAATTTGTGACAAATATAGATAAGATAAAGTATAAGGCTATAGGGAAATATTATATCTATTAATGTAAATACAAGTTATATATCTAACTGTTAGCACAAAAAGATTTATTGTTCATATCCATGTGAATTCAAAAAAGTTTTATGTTAGAGGTTTATATCTAACAATCTAAGAAGAAAAACAAAGTAGCAAGAATGATGCAAAATTATAACAATTATTACATAAAAGACAGATTGATAATATGAAATTCCAAATTGGTACATTTAATAGTAAGAGTTACACACAAACATAAGACCACTTATTAAAAAAAAAGAAAAATAAAAGAAAAGAAACTGGGGAAAAATAATAAAAAACTTAAAAAGGGAGAAAATGCTGTCTTTGACAAAACATCGCTGTCAATTTTACTGATAAGTAATAGGTGGGGATTGGCAGTGCATTGCAAAAATTGCATTGCATATATCCCTAAAAATCAATAAAACCTGTTGCTCATCAAAATAACCTGCTTCTTGGCTCTCAAGCACCGATACTAGAGACTTTTCATAGAATTCCATCACAAGGAAGGCCTCTTTTGTTTAGCCCATATCAAAGATTGTATGTGCAAAAAGTGTGACAACATTAGGATGCCCTTTCAATGACTTCATTACTGAGATCTCCTTCTTTACCAATCCAAGGGATTCTTCATCATTGCATATAATATGCTTCAAAGCAAATTGTTTTAACATGTGTGCAGCATCATGAGCCAAATAGACACAAGAGAAACCCCCTTCAGCAATGGCCTTTTGAACATTTATTTTAAGATTGCCAACATCTATAGTTCGTCCTTCAAGCCCAGTTGGCTCTTTATGTGTGAATGGCTTAAATCTCTACATCTTTTATGTAACAAAGAGTAGGACACTACACAAGCAAATAAATAATATTATGAGCAGTACTATCCAAAGAAAAAAGGACACAAGTTCTGTTATTGCAAAATAATATTAATATAGTACATAAATCTAATCATGATGGTAAGCAAAATAAAGCGCTTCAAATTGCTAGTAGCTGGCTTTACCATTTGACTCAATCTTTAACATTGATTAATTCAAATTTAATCAATTAATTCAAAATTTTGAAAAAAAGGGAGTTGCAAGTGCAATAAGATTAAGAAATTTCAAGAACAACCATAAAAAGTGAATTCAAGGATGGAACCTTTTAATGCATCACATCAATATTTGAATGCCAACCACACTTCAATATGGCAAAACAGTGTGACTTTATAATTCTTATACACCCTTCATTGCATACGAGCAATTTAAGAAAATTCTAGCAGGACTTTGATTTTATCATAAATTTTTAATCATGACCACATTTTGTCAATATTCATTCAATAAGATAATGGGCATCAATAGATCGAATCACATACAAGGAAGTCATAGCTATCTTACCTCAGCTTTAAAGATTGTTTAATAGAGAGTTTTAAACCCAAATTTAGATCTCTAACAACAAAAGAAAGCAGCTCAAATTTTAAAAAACGCACTAAAAACTCGACTGAACGTCAATTAATCGACTTCAATTTGTGTTAACATTAAGCAACCTATCATCCCAAAGATAGCAATGCTCTAATAAAAAACAAAAAAAACAAAAGAAAAGAATGTCGATATCATCCTTGACAACATAAATCTAAAACAAATTAAATCCCAATATTCTTTCATGAAAAATACAAAAAATTGTATAATAATCATAAGAAAGCTCCTTGTGTCCACTTGTTTAATGCAAATTGAGCAATGAAGAAGT
The DNA here is from genome assembly GCF_029017545.1 of Prosopis cineraria. Lineage (NCBI taxonomy): Eukaryota > Viridiplantae > Streptophyta > Magnoliopsida > Fabales > Fabaceae > Prosopis > Prosopis cineraria. Next base: position 14,975 of record NW_026557154.1, on the reverse strand, counting down.
TCATCGCTAAAGGCCAACTAAATCTAAAAATACACCATTAACGCAACAAATTGAGACCAAGGGTAATATTAGCTGATCCATAAAGGCAATATAAAACTAATAAAACTTTAGCTTCCTCCAACGATTTCACATCAAGGTGGGTGTAGCAAAACAAAAAGCAAAAGGGTAAGGTATATATATATATAGGTGGGTAAATTAAAGCAGATCAAAATAGGGAGGACATGAGTTGAAAGCGATAAGAATCAAGATCGTATGAAGCATGTGATCTCATAAATCAGACAGTTAAAGATCCACGTCAAAGGTAGTGGTGATTGCATAAGTGAGGATCCATAATGTTTTGATGGAGAAGGGGAGTATTGAGGATGATCAGCACTTGAATGGTTATTGAATCAATCAAAACACTAAGTTACAGGTTAGTGGTTCAACTAAGATTAAACCGGTGGCAAACTGATCATAATTAAAATAATACAATTTCAATAAAAAGACATTAATTATAAAAATATTTAATCAAATCCAAGATTAATCTCTAATACAAGATATCAGTACAATAATAATTATAGAAATATAACCACTCAAATGTCAAACAATAATAAAAAAAATAACAATAGACAAAACAATCGAAAATGCTAAGTAACAATAGACAAGTCAACAACAGCAAATAATGTAGAAACCACTCATTTTAAATTAAAAATGAAAAGAAGAAGAGATTCATTAGGATAGATAGAGGATAGTGATGTGATAGCGAGTTTTACTTCACAGTGAGTTCTGCTTCATTGTGAGAGAGAGGAGAGTCAAGAACTACACGAATTGTGCATCACAATCATAGCAAGTTCTACACTTCTACTATACCATGAGAGAGATAGAGTTCCACCTAGGAAAGCCAAGAGCCTAGAAGAGCAACAACGATAGAATGGGCAGTGATGATAACCGATGACCGACGAGTAGGGTTCGATTTGAGCTAATGCTAGGGATGAGTGTTCAAAGCTCTTGAGAGTAGGGTTCAATCGATTGATTTTAGAATTCAAAAACAAAACCAACAAAGCCTTTTTGCCTTTTTGCTTTTTCATTTTTTTTTCTTTTTTCTAAACTCCAAAATGTCATCATTTTGGGGGCTTTGAAAGGAAAAATAAGATGTTTTAGGGTTTTTGAATGGCAAAATAGGTGACTTGGTTGACCCAGCTAACCCATCAGGCTACCTAATTTACACTAGGTTAACCCCAGGTTGGCCAGGTCACTCACTAACTAGGTCAGGATGAAAATTGAACCGGTAAAAAGGCTAGGTCACTGGTTCACAGGTTGACCTGATCGATCCGGTCCAACTTTCCATACAATGCTTGAACGTGACTTGACTTTTTCATTATTAGAAATATCTGAATTTTGTTATCCAAAAAGAAAAACAAAAGGAGGAATCCTTGCACGACGTGATGGCACGTTATTAGCTTGCTACAATATATTTTTCAGGCATATACTCTATATAGAAGATTTTTGAGAATTTACTGTAAAGTTTTAAAAGAAGAATTTAATGATAGATATATTGGACAAATTTTTTTTAAAGAAATGAGGGGTAAACATTGATTCATGAAGTTTCATACAAAAATTTAAATTATTGTAAGTTAAGAGATGCATTTATAGTTAAAATTTTAAAATTTACTTTTTAAAATTTATTATTGAACCTAGCTATAATTAATTTTCTTTTGGACAATCAATACCTATACCTATATATGAGTATGTATATATATATATATATATATATATATAATTCTACAATAATTTTTTTTTGCTCTTTATTTTTATTTATATGGATATGTATGGTTGTGTGCGTACATATTCGTGAACTCTTACTGAAAAGAAAATGATTCCCACTTGAAGTGCAGTAAGCACCGAGCTCCCCTCCTATGGAGAGAGACTTGAAGCTTGACCATTCAAAATGCTTAACTTGATCATAGAAATTATAAAATAATGAAAGAGGATTTGGCATGCTTTAAAAAAAAAACTCAAAATTTCGGTTGCATTTAGCACAAAATGCATGGGAATAAAATTTCCAAATGATTAAAAAGAATAACAATTTTTTATCTGCATAACAATTTATATATGTATATATATATTTTTTATTACAAGGGCACTTCTATGATCCATTATCCACAAATCAATGCTTGGTTGGATATGATATGTTACAATACAAAGGGCACCTAAGATGCAAGGGTGGAACCACGTTATTGTTAAGGGGGCCTTGCCCCCCCCCTCAACTTTCTCCCCTATATATATATATGTATGTATGTATATGTGTGTGTGTGCACGCATTGAAGACTTTAGCAAGTAATGGTTACGGTGAGAAATGGTAGTGGTGTGAAATTGTGTCCCTCTCAACATCAATGGGTTCTACTACTAAAATTTCACTTCTCTCTCTCTTTATATATGTCCTTTCCTCTTCACTATATAATTTTTTATATGTTTAAATAGAAATAAAATACATAATTACCCATTTTATAAAAAGTTTTGTTGTTTACTAAATCTTATATTAATATTCTACACATTTTATTTTTCAATTAAATTGTCTGAAAGTTGAGAATTTCTACATTTGTATGGAGACATATTTTTTAGTTAAATTGCATAAAATGTTAATTAAAATTATTTTGAATATCTAAACCTTATACTCTTAAAATATATATATATATATAAATATAAATATGCGTGATGTCACTATACATTTTAAAATATTTTTGAAAATATTATATATAACTATACATAATTTTAATCTAATGATTTTTAAGTTATAAAATTATTTAAAAGAAAAATTAAAAATATAAATTAATTTTTTAAAAAATCCCCCCCAAAAATGGTAATGTTGGTTTTGCCCCTGCCAAGATGTATGCTTGCATGAAAAGTATTCATAGAATGAAACGGGACCAAAACATTCATGTGCCATGTCTTGTTCTAAAAAATAATCAAGATTAAATTTTTATCTCGTATCTTGTCTCTCACTAAAACTGTCTTTTTCTGTTAGGAATTACGATGGGATCAAGATAACTCGAGATGTCTCGCTATCTTGATAAAATGGATAATATGAAAAAAATGTCTGAATAACAATATTCATCAAAATTTTAAAGACAAAAGTATATTTTTAGTCCTATAACTTTATATAAGGTTTCATTTTAGTTTTTTAATTTTGTAATTAATCCTAACATTATGAGTTTCAATTGATTATCTTTGGTGTCAATCATTATTATTTTGAAAAAAATAAATTTAATATGTCAACGTTTGAAAATATTTTGTCAATGTTTAAAAGTTTAATGTAAAAATTTGTTGAGATAAAACTAACAATGTTAGGATCAAAAGACTAAAAAGATATTTTATAAAGTTAAGGGATTAAAATAAAATATTGTATAAAGTTAAAGGACTAAATATATATTTTAACTGATTTTAAATCACATAAATTATTAAGTTTAAAATCAAAACAATACAAGTATAGAAATCACAACAATTTAAAGTTAGTTATTGAATTATATCAATCACAACTATAAGTGTACAACTTAAAGTTAAGTATACATGAGACATAACACATTATGATGCACAACATTAAATTATTATTATTTTTCTTTAATTGAGATATGTTAAACTAGCGACTCTTCTAAAAATAAAATAAAAAATATGATATAAATAAAAATTATTAAATAGATAGATATAAGAATAATTTGTATTGATATAATTAATATATTATAAAGGAAAAGATTACCCTGTATTACTTAATCTATATCATTAAAATTATTAATATAAAAAATTTTTATTTTTAAATAGAAATATAAATTATAATTAATACAAGTGCAAATTATATTAATATAATTAATATATTTCATGTATATTTTAAAAATAAAAATAATATTTATATATATAATATTCAGGATAAGACAGGGATGTCTTAAGGGTAATCTCGTGTTTCGTTCTATCTCAAATCCCTTTCCTGTCCCATTTTTCAAAGTCTCATCTCATTTTTTTTTTGGGTCTAGGATGACTTATCCCGATATACTGGGATGGAATTGGGCCGACAAAGATGGGTACAAAGTTAAACACTTCTATTTGCCTAAATAATTGAAATATGTACTCGAGACTTCTATTTTAACACTTCAAAAGTAAAAAGGAATTCCAGCTTGAGCTCAATGTACTGCTAGATTATTGGAAGTAATTTTGTTTAAGAAATTGTTGGGTGTTAAATATTGGTATATTTTTTAAGACATATTCAAACATTGGTTTATTATATTGTAAGGGATTAGCCCTTCTTTTAAATCTAACTCACTCTCTTGATTTTTATACATACTCCTTTTAAACCATAATATAAGTCACAGTTAATTAATTCATGATTTACGAATAATGTTAATTAAATCTTAAATTCTTAAAAATATTCATATCTTCTCATTTCTTCCTTTTTTTAAATACCATAAATAAAAGCCTTGATAATAGTAATTAAGATTTTATTGCATATTTTTTTAAAAAAGAGTCATAAATGAACTAGGGGTATAGTTGAAAAAAATAAATATAAAATTTAACCAATGCCCTACATTCTGGATCATGCAATATTTATATAAGGTGTCTTATATTATAATATGAAGGAAATATATATTGATATGGTTGTCTGATGTTCAAATTTTTTTTTTGGGTGAAAATATAAAGCAAAGCCCAAACCTCTTAATGAACTCGGGTCATGCACCGAAAGGCCCAACATTAGGGAAGAGGTAAATAAATAGTGGCGGGAATAAAAGCCCAGAAAGAATCAAAGAACATTAGAACAAGTTCACAAGAGTCTGACAAGGGGAAAAAAAGTTCACAAGAGAAATTTTTTTTTTTTGAATAAAAGGCCACGGTAAAGTTCGTGCAAGGATCGAGATCAGGTAAGGTCAGAAGTTATAAAGCTTATACAATCAATTAGTAGAATATCAAAAAAATAAATATCGAAATTATCCAATAACACCTTGTATGCCATAAGATTAGCGTATTTATTAGTTTTTCTGAAAACGTGCTCAAAAATTATCTCCCAATTACGCATGATAATATCTCTTATATTTTTGATGATGAGTTCACAAGAGAATTTGGTGCGCTATGTACTTTACAGATTTTTTCCCCGTCGACTACTGAAAAGGGAAAATTTTAATCAAAAGAGCCAGAGAGTAGTTTTGGAATGTCACTAGATTTAAAACCCAGAAAAAAATAAATAAATAAAACCATTAGCTCCTAACTAATTTCGACCTATTTCTTTGGTATATATGTTTCGGTTGAATAGATCTTATAAAAAAAAATAGAGTATACAATGCATGGAAACATATTTAGTTACGTGACAAATATACATGATATTCATTGTACTCTATAATGTTATTGTTTCATAATACTTGTCTACATTTTCATATACACTACACGGCATGTCAAAAATAAATCACAAATTCACAGTGTTTAATTATAAATAGCATAATTTACTACTCCTTATGGTCATTAATATAAGATATTTTTTTAATTTTATCCATATTAAATATACATAAAAAAATTTGCAATAAAAAAGTTATGACATTGTTTATGAATTAAGTTTTAATATCTTTCAAAAACTTGAGATTATTAGTTTATAAAATCAAAAGAGCATGCCATCTCAAGACTATGTCATAAGCTTGTGCTTGTTCCATGCACTTCCAAGTCCAAATGGAGATGTTTAAAGGGAAAATATTACCTAAGGATCCATGTAGCTCTTTAATGGGAAAGAATGATCTTATAATTATGAAATATCACTAAAACCCTGGGATCTAATTAAAAATATGATTTAGGGGGGAACCTGTTTGCTAAGTGAATGGAAAACATAGTTAAATGAATATACGTTGATTATTAACGTATTGTTCCTTGACTCAATACCCAATTGGTTGTTTTTTATTCAAGACCAACAGTTATACAATTATTACATGTCCTAACTGCCTTATCAGGTTAATCAATAACTTAAAAAAGACTAATTAGGAGAGGCATGATTGCAACAAAATTTGTTTTGAATAAACAAGTAATTAACCATCTGAGTATTCATAGGTAACTATATGTGAACAACAAGCACCTATTTAATAATGAACAATTTAGAAAAATTTGATAAAGCATTTTAATTATATATGTGTTGGTCCTAAATAAATAAATAATTTATTCAGATTTTGATAAGTAACCATAAGAAAGTAACAAATACCCATTCATTTATGAATAATTTAGAAAAATGGACAAGACATGTACTAATTGTACAAGCCTAAGTCTTAAATTAAATAAACAAGCAACAATTCATGTATCGACAAGTAAACATGTGTTAGTAACAGCTAGACATTTGTTTAATTGTGTTTCCTATTTAATTACGTTTCTTGTTTACTTAGCAGGAGTAATCAGGTCTTCTACTCTTAAATTTTATTTGCAATTAGGTCCAGAGAGATGCGATTCTAGGACAATAACAGATCCTTCTTCACTAGTAAGAAGTTAGATATTTTCCAATATTTAAAAGGCAAATACATTTCAAGACACTGCGCATGTTTGGCTTTCCACTGGGTAAAGCTCCATTATATAAATGGCAAAAAATTGTTGCACCTAACAAAAAAACAAACACACTCTTAAAGATATAAAAATGGGTCGTCCAAACAAAAAATGAAAATAGAAAAATGTTAAATATATGCACATTTCTCCCTTTTTATTTTGTATTACTAATAAATATTTTATTATTGGAAGTACTTTTGTTTGAGGTATAATGGGTATTAAAAGTAAAAATATATTCCAATGACAATTTGAATGTTGGTTTATCATGTTGTGAGAGACTAATCCTTCTTTAAGATTTAATCATGTTAGTATTTGTATCTTATTTTTTATTTGTAATTTGAGGAAGTTAATCAATTTAAATTTTCTTTTATGGTATTCATTTGTTATATTTGGATCTTTTTTATAATTGTAAGTCTTTTTTTTTGTAATTTTTAAAGTAAAGCTGTGCCTGGCAAGGGAAAAAAAGTAAGGGGAGTGAAAAGTTGGGAGAAAACGACATTTTTTTTTTTAGCTTGGCCAAGAGAAAAAAATGAAAAGGAGTGGACGTTGGGAGAAAAATAATATGTAGGGCTCATATATTTTTATCTTTAATTTTTTTTTCGTTAAATATGAGGAGATTTTTAAGAGAAGACTCAATTTTTTAATTTACCTATGAATCTTTTCGTTTCCAGCATGTTACCTCCTCCCATTTTTATTCTAATTTTTTCTCCACTTTAGAATATAGATTATTGTATATTTAATAATTTAAAAAATAAAAATAAAAATTGGACAAAATATTTTTCTTGCCATCATAAGATAAAAGAATTTACAATTATATTTTCTATTTAATCAGTAATATATAATAAAATTTATATAAATAATATATTAAAATGTTAAATTTTAGAGAAAATTATGTATAGGTTTCATGGAGTAGCCTTATTTGCAAATAAGTTACAAAATTTAAAAAATATAGTCAAATTCTTTGAAACGTAAGTGTAATTTAAAATCAGAATACAAAAACAATACTACCCTCATTTGTAATGCATAATTAGTTTAACTATTAAATGTGAAAAATTATAATTATAAAAAGTTAAAATGATAATTGTAAATTACTAATAAAATAATTATAAAAATTAGTATTAAACTTTGTTAAAAGTGCATGATCAATTTAATTATTAGATATGTGAAGTTACATTATGTGAACAATTAATATTAAACTTTGTAATAACGTATGATCAATTTAATTATTAGATATGTAAAGTTGTAATTATAAAATATTAAAGTGATAATTATAAATTATTGATGGGATAGTTGCATACAATTAGTATTAAACTTGTGGTATATTATTAGTTTAACTATTGAATATGTGTAGTTACAATTGTAAAAAGTTAGAGTGATAATTATATTATAAATTATTGATTAATTAGTTATAAATTACTTGATAGATGTAATGTATTTATAATTAGAGAACTATTATCTTTGCACCTCAATTTTAAATTATACTTAGATCCTAAGAAAAATTTTAAATTTCACAAGACTTATTTATAAATAATTCTACTTTATGAGACTTATACATAACTTTTTCTAAACTTTATTATGGATAAATATTTTTTTATAAATAACAAGGAAAAATTAATTTTTCGATCTTTGTAGTTTTGACCCAATTATAACTTAATCCCTTAACCTTGACTTGTTATAACTTAGACTCTAAAATTTTGGCTCCGTTGCAAATCAATCCATGAATTTTGCTTATTGTAATTTAGTCTCTGAAATTTTAACATATTAAATATTGGTCCCTATATTTTAAAAAATAAAATTATAAAGATTCAAAATATTTTAAAATTTATTACTAATATTTTAAATTGTTAAACCCTTTTAATCTTTATAAATATTATAAATATTAAAAGTTTAAAGTATTTTTAATTTTTATAATTTTATTTTTTAAAATATAGGGACTAATATTTAAGAAGTTAAAACTTTAGGAATTCAATTGTAAGAGGTAAAATTTAAAGACTGATTTATAATCGAGTCAAAATTTTAGAGACTGAATTATAATGTATTAAAGTTAAAAAACTGAGTTACAACTGGATTAAAATTATAAAGACTAAATAATTAATTTTTCAAATAATAAAGTTGTTCTTGTCTAATTGAAATAACAATTTTTTTCTTCATGCAGCCTTCTCTTACTAAGCGAAATATAAGGAGAGAAAACTATATTCCTTCGCTTTTCTCTCATCTCCATTTTCTGTTGTTAAAATGAATCTTTATTTTATTAACAGTGGAAGAAATATTGTATTGTTTTCAATTGTTGATAGAAACATTGATCATAAAATACTAAACGCTCTTTGAAGGACCAAATGTCTTCTAAAATCTAACCTTTGCGAAAGAAACATCACTCTAATAGCTTCTCAAAAAAAAAAAAAAAGAAAACTGACAACTGAAAAATTTCAAAGATGGAAATTGGAAGAGATGGTATTGGTATCATGAAGGTTCTCTTCAGAAAAGCTCGTATATATTATAAACATATCGGTGCAGCGTCAAAAAGCAAAAAGTTTTATTAGTTTAAGCATGGAATTTTTATTAGATCGCCCACACCGAGAATAATGGCATCCTTCGTCTAAGTGACTTGTTAGTAAGAAAAGGTGTAACTTTTTTCCGTTTCCTTTTCAGTAAGAAAAAGACAAACGCTTCCTTGTGCTGCTGCTTTTCTTCAAGACATAATATAACAATACACGCGCTTTCTTACGGAAGGAGGAAGGAAGTTTGAGAATCAAATTCAAACGCCAAAAAACAATGTGGCGGGGTAGTAGGGGTTTTCTTCTCCTAGTGCTGCTCTCTCTTCCCTTTTCGATTCAGTAGCTTCTCTGAATCGTAGCAGTTTTCCGGCGGATTTCTTTTTTGGAACTGCATCTTCCGCTTATCAGGTTTTGTTATTTGCATCCATGGCTCCTTCTACCTCCTAACATTGTGTGTAGTTCTGTATCTGCATCTGGCTAAGTGAATGAAGTGTGAGGCTGCCTGTGGGCTGTGGTTTACTTTGCTTTCAACGTTGTTTGGTTATTTGCGTTTCCCCATGTTAATAGTTTTGATCTTAATAGTTTTCTGACTTTCTCCTGTAAATGAAGTATGAAGGTGCCGCAAACGAAGGAGGTAGAGGCCCTAGCATTTGGGACACCTACACTCACAGATACCCCGGTATGACTATTTGACTCTAACTCTTAGCAGGCTAGCAGCTTCTCATATTTTTTTTAATCCCTAGAAGGCACAGAAGTATCATCTGTTCTCATTGGAACCTTTTATGACGATTCACGCAAATATGAGTTTCAATCCTTTATATGGTTTTGTTTAAAAGATTAGGACATGATATCGAGGAATTTAATGCCCTCTTTTACTGAAGTAGTTTAGCATGGTCTTTTTCTTGTCCCCAAATAGTAGAGTAACATCCTCTATTGTAGCTGAAATATTTTATGAAAGTTCGTACATAGATGAAATTGAATCCTTTCTTTCTGTTCAGAGTTAGAAACGATAATAAGGTAGTTGATGTCTTCTTCTTAATTAAGTAACACTCTGGCATGGCGATTCTTGAAATCCCCAGATAGCTGATTAATATCCTCTGTTTTTGCTGAAATATTTTATGAAGATTGGTTTATGTGGAATCCATCCTTTTCAGAAGCAAGATTATAAATTATATTAAGGAACTTGTTGTTCTTTTTCTTGATTAAATTTTATTATCAAACAAACACAAAGGCTTGAGGGGTTGAAACATTTTCTTGGTTCTTTAGAAAGGATAGCTGACCACAGTAATGGGGATGTTGCTACTGATTCATATCATCACTACAAGGTACTTTCATTCTCTAAGTATTTTAAATTTTAAATTGCTGAGCTTCATTTTCGTCTGGACTGATAACACTTTCCTTGCACAAAAAATTGTTAGGAAGATGTGGCTTTGATGAAGGATGTTGGATTTAATGCATACAGATTTTCGATCTCTTGGTCCAGAATACTTCCCAGTGAGAACTGAAAAAAACTAAGCTTTCCTATGTTCCTTTTATTTTCCTCAGATTTAATGTTCAATAACTGAGCCTTTCCCCCTTTTGAGACGCAGTAAGAGGTTAAATTTGGATCATCAGTTTTATGATCTAATCAATCTCATGATTAAATTATGTTCTAGGGGGGAACCTTAAAGGAGGAGTGAACCAAGAAGGCATTGCATATTACAATAATCTCATAAATGAACTCTTATCAAAAGGTCAGCAGAATTTGTGTGTCAGTGTGTGTGTGTGTGTGTGTGTGATTCATTATACTTATGTCCCAAAATCAAAACCAAGTTGAATTGAATTTCTCATTCCTTATGCTCACAGGAATACAGCCCTTTATAACACTATTCCACTGGGACCTCCCTCAAGCTCTTGAAGATGAATATGGTGGTTTTCTTAGCCCGAAAATTGTGTAAGTATTAATTATAATCACATGGTTTTTCTATAATGCTTGGAACCCCCTTCTATGTTTTTTCTGGCTGCCTGAAACATTCACCCTTTGGTTTTGCGAACAGGCAGGATTTTGCATCCTATGCAGAAATATGCTTCAAAGAGTTTGGAGACAGGGTAAAGCACTGGATCACTCTTAATGAGCCACTGTCCTTTATCGTTGGTGGTTATGCAAATGGTGGATCTCCTCCTGGAAGATGCTCTAAGTGGCTAGGCCCAAACTGTAATGTTGGTGATTCTAGTACTGAGCCTTACCTTGCTTCCCACCACCAGCTTCTTGCTCATGCTGCAGCTGTCAAAGTCTATCGGGAGAAGTACCAGGTTACTGCATTTATATGGTTTTATAATCCAACAGATCAAATTAGATTTCATTTTCATGAACGAACCTTGTAGCTTGGTTAAAACAATGATGATCTTTTTAACAGATTTCCCAGAAAGGTCAAATAGGGATAACCCTAAATACTGGTTGGGTTATGCCTTTGACCCCATCTAATGCTGACAAAGAGGCAGCAGCTCGGAGTCTTGCTTTTTCATATGACTGGTAAGTGTCTGTTTCACTTGAACATAATCTACTTGTTTCAAATTCTTACCTGTCTTGTAGTGCCTCCCCTCCTCTCTCTTGTAATTCCTCATGGGTGATCAGGCCTAGCACTCATCATTCCTTGCTTTTGAAGGTTCATGGAACCCCTGCATTCTGGTTTATACCCTGCTGTAATGGTTGAAAAAGTTGGTGCGCGATTGCCGAAGTTTTCCAGAAGCGAATCCTTAATGGTTAAAGGGTCCTTCGATTTCATAGGTTTGAACTATTACACTTCAAATTATGCAGCTGCTACTCCTTGTCAACATGAAAAGCGAACCTTATTCACAGACCCTTGCGTTAGATCTACTAGTAAGCTACGGATGAACCTTATATATATCTCTGCACCCACTTTTATTGAGTTTGCAAATATTTGCTTACTTATGATCCCTCGTGCTTCTTCAGCTGTAAGAAACGGAGTTCTCATTGGTCCAAAGGTAACTACTCATCTAGAGATAACTTCTACTTTGTTTAGAGACACTCTAGTGCATGAAATTGAATGTAATCTCTAAGACTCTTTCGTAGTCAAAGCCTGAGTTACTAGATCAAGTAGGTTGGCTCAATGATTTCCTGGTTTAAAGGGTGGATGGCAATGAAAGCCATCCCTAGTGTGGCGTTTTAATCCACTATCCAGGCATTTTAATTTTCCAAGTCCTTGAATCGTACTTAAATGATACATGGGCAAAGCCAATATTGTACTCATTCATTATAAATATTGAATTTGCAATATATCTTGTGCTCAAAATTTTATGAATAGGTTTCTAAATGCTTGAAACGTGAAGGATTTATATACCAAACGCCACCAAGTTCATTTATATTTATTTCTATAGTAAAAACCTAGCAACTGATCTAAGTAAAAGTTAGATTGAATTAATATTTTTCTGGCTTATAGGGTGGACTCCCTTAAAAAGAAAATTGAGAAGTGAAATAATTTTGCAGGCTGCCTCAGACTGGCTCTATGTTTATCCACGAGGAATTCAAGAGCTACTACAATACACGAAGGAGAAATTTAACAATCCTGTCATTTACATAACGGAAAATGGTAAGATTAGCCACTTTTTTTCTCCTCTAACCGTAAAGGCTTGGCTTGGATCTTTACCAAATCAAAGCCCCTGTGTTTTGTTCTCCCCTTCATCAGATTTCATGTATTCACAGGAATTGATGAGGCCAATGATGGTAAAAGGAATCTCGATGACAAAATGAGGATGGACTACATCAGAAACCACCTTCTGTATGTTCAAAGGGCCATAAGGTGAGTGCAAAAGTGAATCAGTTCACTTGCAGCTTGAGAAACACGCACACAACACAACACAGTAAGATATCTAGCGTTCAAACAGACAGTTTTAGGCACATATATAAATGAACTCAACAAAAATTCATCAAAGTGGATATTTTAGGTGGTGGGATCCATTTGCTCACCTGCCTTTTGAGTTTCTTTTTATTGACCCCTTGCTCCAGGTAGCAGCAAAGTATATTGCTCTTGCTAATTTCTTGTGTTCAGAATCAGATGCAATTTGAAGTATCGTGTTGTATTTTTTGATACAAGTGTCTTCCACAAAATTAAGCACGGGCATGGCTCCAGTTTTGATGAGGCCATTTGTCATAGGTTGCAAAGCTCATGCTTCTCAGTTAACTTTGAATTTTGTCAGGAATGGTGTGAGGGTGAAGGGCTACTTTGCATGGTCATTCTTAGACAATTTTGAGTGGGGTGCCGGATACACTGTTCGGTTTGGAATGGTGTACGTAGACTACAAGAATGGGCAGAGAAGGTACCGTAAAAGATCAGCTTTATGGTTCAAAGTTTTTCTTCGCGGATGAAACGTCATGATTAGACTGGGCAGAGAAGGTACCGTAAGCTTAAGCGTGGCCACTATATGAAATTGATGTCTGATAATTGGCTCTAAGACTGCTTCATTGTAATCTGAGGTTCATGTCTTTCCTTGATCTGTTTTCTGTACTTTGTTGTCTATTAGCCAACCCATAATATGGCGAGACTTTTGTTGTTCCGTTGGTAATACTTAACAAATTAGTGGACTCTTCAACATTATGAATGTGGCTACAAGTACCAGTGCTTACATTTTGTAGGTTAACGGCAGGTTTGTTTAAGATTAGAAAAGATTAGGGGAAAAAAAGGTAATTTTGATTGGTTAAACATGAGGGAGTCGTTGGGAGATGTGTTGGAAATAATTTTGTTTTAACTTGATACAAATGTGTTTATGATAAATAATGATATTGGGTTGCAATACCATAGTGAACTGGTTGGAGTTGAAATAGAATTTTAAGATGCGTGTGTTGTTTAGTTAGAAGAAGAATGAAGCCAAAAGTTAAGATATGCATTTAATGGAGGGTGAGCGATGAAGCTTTCATTAACAGATTGTGGACTAGTAACACTGTGTTAGCACTATGCCTTGCATAAATAAGTTGAGATTTGTGAATTTTTGTAGAGTTTGCCTTTTTAAAGAAAAATAAAATTTTATATTTTATAAAGAATAATGAAATAAGGAAAATATTAAAAAAGGAAAGCTTTACGGAAATCCATATATCCCAACTTCAGATGATTTAAATCCTACTTAATCTCATGAATTTTGTGTCTCTTTGTAAAATTCTTGCAATTATTTTTTCTATTTTTCAAAATATTTCTTTACAACACATCAATATTATTGTTATGTACACTTTTGATTGGGAATGGATTTGGTAACGAGAGCTTGCTTGGTCTTCATAACCCCGGTTTTTCTGGGCTTTAGCCTGAAAGCTCACATATTTCTTTGAAAAAAATTTAATTATGTTGATACATAATTTAAATATTGTGTCATTTTAATATATCAATTCAAAAATAAAGCAAATAATTTTAACCATATTATTTGCAATATTATTAATTTTAATCCAACAATTTCAATTAAATGTTGACGGAAAAAATAATAAAATACAAAGCTTAAAAAAATTAGTACTTGAACTATCTTTTAAAGGGTTTAAAATATGTTTGGGCCTTAAACCCTTTTTTACTTTTATATAAAAAGAGTACATTTTTAAAGTTCGGCTTTCAAAAAATACAAAGCGAGGAATCCATTTTTGGGACAATGTTGGGTCTTGTGAAATCCTTTGAGTGATGGGACTCCATCCCCATATATTGAAGCATGGACATGTTTTTTTACCAATAACTATGGAGATCGATTATTATATAAAAATAAATATATGTCAACTCACGGGTGTCTGACTGACTGTCGGTCTGCGCCAGAGGATATCATAAAAAAAATAAAGGGATATTTGATAAATAAATATATTGTTTAGTATATGATAGGTTGATGCTATTATTTTTTAATAAGTACTTTGAGTCTTTGCGATATTTTCTTTAGGAAGAATAAAAGAAAAGTTTAAAAAATCAATTAATTTAATTTAAATTT
>NW_026557153.1:0-27427 GCF_029017545.1 Prosopis cineraria | reverse complement strand
AGCCTGGAGGCTTCTTTATTGGCTTTTATTATGTAATCTTCTAATAAATTTACTCCAACCAACCAATTTTGAGAAGAACAAAATAATAATAATAATAATAATTAACAAATCAAGTTTATCTACTATCTTGTTTTCTCAGAGTTAACGTATAATTAATAATTTCACTCTTAGTTAGAGATTAAGTAATGTTTGGAAATTTTAATTTATATTTAATATGAGTTTTTTTAAATTTTTTTTAAAAAAATACAATATTATCCCTATTATTAATAAAAATTAACTTAATTATTAATTGATAAAAAATTACAAAAAATTTTAGAAAATAATAAAAAAAAATTATATGAAAATGACCAAAAAGTACCGGCAATAACCTAAAAAATTACATGGAAGAAGGAAATCTTTTATGTAATTTTCGCTCATTAACAATCAAAATTAATATCTGTTAATAATTAAAAAAATATTATATAGTTAAGAGAAAATTTCTCATTTAAACTCTTTTTTTTTTAATAAACATTGCTATTACTACTAGTACTACCTTGCCACAATTGTAGAGTTGATTTGATAAGTTAAAATATAGGACAACTTTATAAAAATAAAATTCATTAAAGGTATATTTTAATATTATCTTTTCTTATTATTATTTTCTATCTTTTTATTTTTAACATTAAAGGTACATTGAATCTACGACCTCACAATTCTATCAAGTTCAAATCGGCAAGGACCATTATCTCAATTCACAAGAAATATTAAAAAAATTAAGAAAATAAAGACAAGAGGGCTTACCAGCCAAGATTTAAGCAGATTGAATTGGAAAGAAAAACAAACAAACAAACAATGGCAAATTTATCAGGACAAGAACCAATAACGTACTCTCCTGATTTTGTATATTAATGGCCTTTTAAAAATATAATTTAATTTATTTATAAGTGAAATTATTTTTTATTTAAATTAAAAAATCTCCAAAACTAATATTAAAAAATAAGAGAGAAAAAGATAAAAAAAATAATATTATATTATTATGCATTCTTTTCTTTTCATTTGAGAATTATATTTAAAGTTCATCTTTTTTATTTTTTATATTTTTATTATATTTGTATTAATAAAATTGTAAAAATTACTTATAAAATAGAATGGGAAATTATGTTATATATATATATATATATATATAGAAATCCAAAACAAAGCACCATTAACCATTAACCTTATTGGAAAAACACTGGTAGCAAACACCCCGCTAGTTTGGGCAGGAAGTTTGGGCAGGATATTCAAGATCTGCAAGACTGCCTGAATAATACAGATTCAGAGTGAATGTTTCTCTACAAATTGTTTGATCATTAGCATCAGTTTCTTTGCAGCTTCTGAACTAGGATCAATAGTGAAGAATCCATGTTGCTTCCCTTCAAATTCTGCATACCTATGTTCTTCCCCAATTTCTTAAGTCTACTTGCATAGTCCTCACACCTATCTCTCAGCAATCGCTTCCTCCAACCACCACTAGTATTGGATCCAAATCAATGCCTTCAAGGCTCTTGCTCCGTGGCCCAAATGGATTCCAAGGGGATGATCTCTGTCATCTCCAATCGGTACAGAAAGCCTCCAAAATCTGATTCATCACGCAAAAAAAACTTAACACAGAAACTGAACAATCGGCCATTTGTGCCTAGACAGACTTGAATTTCTTCTATTAGGTTTTCGAATGAAAGTATTACATATCAAACAATAAGATCGGCATAAGAGAGATTTATTATTTACGAACCTGTCAATGAGCTCTAAATTGAGGAAAGCGTCTTTTGGACCTTCAGCCTCCAATCGGGTTCTGGCGGTGCCGCTAAAGAAGGGTGCCAAAAGAATGTAACCTCTGACCCGAACCGGCGCTAACTCGGGCGACCCACGCCCAAGCCCAAGCGCCAGATGTGAGCGATGTCTCCGCCGGCCGAGTCACCTGAAATGAACACCCGATTGAAATCAGCCACTTCGCTCAGCCATGGATCCGGATCATTGTTCGTGGCTTGTGCCTGGAGCCACTTGACAGCCGTGAATGCGTCATCCACAGCGGCTGGGAGCCGGTTCTCCGGAGCCAGCCGATAGTCCGGCGAGATGACGACGGCTCGGAGCTCTGAAGTGAGTCGGAGGCAGTAGTTGTGAAGTTGGCCAGGTAAAGGAGCCGATGCAAGAAGCCACCGCCATGGATATAGTAGAAAATCGGAAGTTTGGAGGATGAAGACGAATCAGCGGGCTTATAGAGTCGAAGCTGAAGGTCATGGGTAGGATCGAAAACGACATCTTTCCATAGAACAGAGCCGTCGTCGTGGACAGGGACGTTGAAGCTTGGCTTTGAAGAGCGTACGATGGAACCGTCGCTGTAAACTTGAAGGACGCCGCGGCAGTCCTCCACCACATATGGAGGAAGGTGAACACTGGAAGAATAATCTGAAGCAGTGGAGGACATCATTTCATCGTTTTCTCCCTGTTGTGACTGAAGGGGTTTGTGGTTTGCTGGTTGCTGCTTCAATTTCACCAAGTGTTACAGACTATTGCAAAAAAACGAAAAATATGGGACGGCAGGTCGGAAATAGAAGGCAAAGGAAGGGATGATATTTTAAAAATGAAAAGTAAAATGTTGAATATAAAAGTAATAAAAGATAGGAAAGGACAAAGATGAGCTGTGATATATACGCAGCAGACGTCGGGAAGGCCATTTCTTTTTATTTTTCCAAAATATTTACATGTTTTGAAAAAACGTCATTTTACACGTTTAAATTTAATAATAAATTATAAAATAATTAATTAAATAATAAATTTTAATTATAATGATCATATATAATGTAATATGTTTGAATATTATTTTTTTAAAATAATTTTAATAGAATTAAAAATATTTAAATAATTTAATTAAAATTAATTTTTAACTATATAAATTACTTATATTATTTAATTTTTAAATATAAATATTAATTTTTTAAAGATAAAAAATTTAAATTTTATAAAAAAAACCAAAGAAGAGAGTTTGATTTTATTTTTTATTAAATTATGTGTTTTTTTTGTAATTTTTTTGGGCTTCTCGTTGTAATTTTTTTTCTATTTTTGACAAATTTTGGCAGAACAGCATATGGGGAAGCTTCTAGAAAAATGCACGTCTTGCCTCATAATTGATTTTTGATTATTTTTAACTATTTAGATAAACTGGCTAAAAAAATTAATTCGAGGTCCAAAAATCAATTTTCCTCTTATCCAAACAGGCACATTATTGTTAGAGGACTCGGCCTCTTTGTCCATCTTCAATGTTAGTTTCAATGCCTATCCATGTGATGAGCAATCTGAACCGTTCTAAGTTTTGATTTGGAACGATTTAAATTTTGATATTTTATTTTATATTTAATAAAAAATTAATTTTAATAATTCTTTATTCATTAATATTTGGAATATAGAGATTAATTTAATTTGAATGATAAATTTAATATTAAGTGTGTTTTCTAATTTTTAAAATTGATTATCCTAGATTTCTAAATTCAAAATTATTAAATTTAAATAAATTATTTTTAAAAATTATTATTTTAGTAAATATAATATTAAAAACAATAAAAATTAAGATAATCTTCAAACTAGATTTTTAAAAAAACCTAAAAAAATTATAATTTAAAAATTTTAAATCTAAACTGTGCAAAGTATATCTGAGATTTATAAAAATTATAAAAATATTTAATATGAAATTTATCATTTAGATTAAATCTGTATTATCCAAATTGATGATAGAGTAAATTTGTTACCCTCCCCTACATTCACTCAATACAAGAGAAGATTAATGAAATTATCACTTTAACACACAAATCAATAATCAAATATTATGTTTGAAAAGCTTCGACCAAAGACTTATTTCACAAAATTATCAAAAATCATAATACATTTGAGTAACACACAGTGGAAGCAAATCACATATTTGCACAATGCACAATAAACACAACTCATGAGCACACCTATTTCAATTGCATACATAAAAAAACCATGAAAATCACATTGGAATATAGGTCGTGTGCCGTGGTGCACAGTACGTGCGTTACAGCATATTGCATAGAGCCATATGCCTAACTTTCTGTGCCATGCACCGCGATACGTCTATTCAAAATTTTTGCTGTCATTTTGACAACAAAATTATGAATTTTCGACGTGCATTGTTTTCACACATGACATCCGATCAATTGACTCAAGCGTCCACATGAAACTTAACTCATAAGTTAGTTAATAAGAAAGGTTTGAACACGATTTAATGGTTCAATCAAAATTTTGATACCTAAGTACAAAAGTCACTTTTTTTGAAAAATTTGAGCATCTAAGCATTCAAATTAATCCCTTTCTTTCAGTAGACTATACAAGGCCTTGAATCAAGTCTAAAAGGACCTAATAGTCCTAATTGATCTCAATATATCACAATTATACACCTATATCAAAATTTGACCCCTCAACGGTCAATTTTCACACTTCAGAATTTCACACAATTTGACAACACTTGACATAACATAGCTCACTTGGCCCTTTACTCAACACATTCACATAGAATCTCATCCATAACACATACATAATACAATCTTAATCCTAAATTACTTATTTCATCATAATTTCACACATGGGCTTAAGATTTCAACATAAACATAATCAAATTATAGCCCCTGATTCATTTCATCACAAAAATACACAAATGAACTAAAAATTTAGAAAATTACTACTCAATGCATGCATGCAACCCTATGACAACTCATATACACACATACACACAAGTTCTTGGTTCATTACACAAACTCCGAGTTTACACAGCTTCAACAACTCAAGCTGGCCCGGACTCTCCTCTCTTGCGCTGATCACTACTCTGTTCTATAAAAATGTAATCGCAAGAGTGAGATAAAAATCTCAATAATAAAATAACTCACTTCTATTGACTATTACATGTAACAATATGAAAGTAAAGTATAATATATTATTTAAACCTTATTAACATAGTATATATCACAAGTTTCACTTAAATCACATTAATGTTTTCACATTTCACTTCTTCACACCACTTTCACCACTTTACTATTACAAATATTACATAACATTTCATAACATGATCATTACCGACCAAATCTCCAAATCACCTCGACACAAATCATAGGCTCGCCATAGACTAATATACACTTTCATTGGTTTGAGCTCACCTTTAATAGTAAAATCACTTGGCCAAAAGTGTTCTATCTAACTTTCGAACTATGGTTTCTTCTAATACACATAATGAGTTGTCGTAGACTCCAACATCGTAAAACACAGACACTAAAGAGTCCCAAATCTCCAATACCGTATCTCAATAGGCACTAAGGATGTATAATTCTCCAACACCGCATCCCATCAGGTATTAAGGAGAATATGTCATGGTTTTATCACTGCCTCTCCACTCAAGTGAACTCCTAACCCTATAATCATGCTTTTTGAACCATTCAAGGTTCCTCATTACCACTTTACATGTTTCTCATACATAACATATATATATATATATATATACATATATATATATATATACTATATATATATATATACATATATATATATATTAACATATCATTTGAAATAACCCATTTAAATGCTTTTATTCTATCAAAAGCTATTTAATGCAACATCACACATTGCTATAAAACAAGTTTAGCTCAAAACACTTTTATGCACTATATAGCATATTCACACACAATTGCAATAAACAATCAAATAAAGAAAGTTATTCAGTTACTTTAACCCTTCTATCACTAGAAAGGTCACCCGTGAATTTCAACTATCATAATAGCTTATCACAAGCTTCCTTTCTCACTAATGTGTCCTATATGACAATTTGAACACATTTGACACATTTTAATCATTTGGTCCGTTTTAACCAAAAATACATTTTCACTACCTAGGGCTACATTCATCCATAAATTCTTTTTTATTTATCCATTCTAAATCCATTACTACTTAATTACTACCTTACATCCCCTTAACAGGTCTTATTTTGCCCAAACACGATTTGTACTCTAAAATATCTCTCTTTTAAGGCCAAATTGAGTCTATGGGTTCAAAGCTCTATTGTTTAGCTTTAAACCAGTTGCAAAACTCTAATTTAACTCTCGAGAACCTTTTTATTATTGTTGGGCAAGAATCAAACCTCTAAAATTTCACTGATTCAATTTCTCTATAACTCATTTTCAAAGAAATTTGTGTAGAATGAAAGGTAAGATTTATTCATAGTTCACCCACTAAGTTATTGATCAGAAGCACCTTTCAATGACCTGAAATCGCTTGTCCTAGCACCTCAGCCTTTCTTTTCTCCTCCCTCTCGTGTGTTTTAAATCTCTCTCCTATGAAATTTCTTAAATTTCACGACTTAAGAAGTCATTTTTTGGTCCATACACCGCAATGCATGTAGCACAAGCCGCGATGCATGGCAAAGTAAGATTAATTCTCACCACACGCACTTACTTCAACTTGAAACACTATCCTCTCACCCGTACTTGCTCATACAACATCCCAATGATTCAAATTATCACATAACCATCCAAATCTATAATTTTAGACTAATTATCAATTTACACTCGGTTAACAACTAATCACAGGAATGAAAAATTTAAGATGTTACAAAATTTATTAAAATTTATAATTTTTATTTTATTAAATATAAAATAAAATATATAAATAAAATATAAAAATTTGGTTTAGATTACTTATCATGTGATGAGCACCTGAATAATTTAGATTACTCATTGTGTGATGAGTACCGAAACTGGCCTCATCCATCTCCCTCCTTTTCCATTTCTCATCTTAGTCATCAAATTTTTAAATAATTAAAATTTAATGTTTCATAAAATTAATTTTTTATTTATTTTAATTTTAAATATTAAATTACAATTTAAATAAATTAATTGTATCTTAAGTTTATTTATTTGTTTTTCATAAATTCAACGTTTTAATAACAATTAAAAATAAAAAATTTAATTTTATGAAACTTTAAATTTCAACCATTTAAAAACAAATTTAATGGTTGAAATGAGAAATGGAAAGAAGCTAACTCTATTGTTAGGTAGAAAAGGCCAAAAGTTCTTTTAATAAATATTTATTATATTTTTAACTACATTTTTTTATTTTTTTTGAATCCTTTACTTTTATTTTTAATGATTTGTTGGAATTTACATTATCATTTTTTGCCTTTCTTATTTAAAATATTTAACCTAATTATATTTTTATAATTAGGGTCTTTTATGTCTTAGTTAAAATTCATCACCACAAAACCAATCTTCATATCATACATGGTCCTGATTTATTAAGGTCTTTTATATTTTTGATCAACTCTTACTTTACTGTTGAAAGGTGATGGATGATGATAAGAGACAATCCTCTTTCATGTATTACTTAGAACTATGATTGGTAAATGATATCTCTTTGAATTAAAAAAAAAAAGAAACCCTAGAGGGAGTACTATATTGATATAAGTAGTCTTCACAAATTTTTATGAATAGCTAGCTAAGGTATATGCTTGATAATACTCTTTTTTTGGGCCAACACCAATTTATTTTAGTAAATTGAATTTAAAGTTAAGATGTAAATTTGACTATCAATTATTATTCAAAAAATATTTGGTAACTTATATTATGAAGTGGTGTGAAATAAACATCAAACTTTAAAAAAATGAAGCATTTGGCACTTCCCATTAAATTTCAATGAACAGACGTTAGTTTACCGCATTTTTATCGAATCTCTGTCCTACTTGACTATACATACAAGTGGCATTTTTCTTACATCTCTCTCCTCCTCTTCCTATCTTCTTCTGCCAACAAGAGTAGAGGCCAGAGCTATCAGCATGGAAGCTTCACTTGCTGCTTAGGGGACGGTGGGTACCTCTAGATCTGTCAGCTGACATTACCTATCCTCCATCTCCCTATCTTCTTCTTCCACCAATAGTGAGTACCTCTTCATTTGTCGATGTCAAAGCTTCACTTGCTGCTTGGGCGATCCAAATCAAAGGCGGAGTCAGCTTTCACTGATGAATCACATGATTAGGGTTTCAGATTCTTGGGAGTATATGATAACAATTTTATTTTTATATGTAAATTTATATAATGAAAAAAAATTATTTGCTACTCCTTCCATTTAAAAATATAAAATATTTTTAACTAAATATTACCCTCAATAAAATAGTTACTTACTTTTAAACTAATCATATTTTTTCATATTCACTCCTATTAAACACTCAACAATAACATAAAGTCATTATCAATAGGAGCACTTTTAAAAGAAAGGTAATGATTACACCTCGAAAGATTAAAATACCTTATATTTTTTAACATTCAATTCCTCAAAAAATGCCTTATAGAGGAAGTATTATTTTTTATATCATTTTATATTATTTATTTTACTTATAGTTTAAGATAAGTTATTTATGTAATTATTTAGTTTGGTAATTCTGAATAAATTTTATGTGAATGTCTATGTATATTATAATTTTTTAAGTTTATAAAATATTTAATTATATTTTATTAATTTTTAAACAGAATATGTGTCATTAATACAAAGATTTAGTGATATAAATAAGTGATGAATTTAAGCCTATAACTAAATTTGTAAAAATTGACAAATATTTAAATTAAGCTATTTAAAAACTAACAAGTTTATTTTTTAAAAACTAAATTTTTAATAAATAATAATAGAATTCAAGATGAATTTAGCTATTTAACCACCATATTAACTACCACTTGCGGGAGAGGATGTAGCCGTCATCTACATAAGGGGAGGGATTAGGAGATCTAGGATCATAAATTAAAATTTCTTCAATTTTTTATGCTAAATTTATTTTAGCACCGTTAAATATGGAGAAAATATAAGGTCAAAAATAAAACACGTGGCATTCACGAACCTAATTATTAAGCTAACCTAATAACACAATAAGATCAGTCTGCCAAACTCACAATCTTACACAACACAGCTTATGATATGGGTCCTTGATATTCACAAACCTTGCGGCCCATTAATTCAAAATGGGTTTCAAATGAGCCCAATAATGCTTGGACTTGCTTGACCCAATGTTACATCCCTAGTACTCCCGTGTCCAATATATTTGAAAACTTGATGGTGGGCTGAGGCTCACAGGTCGCATGAATTTTCATACAACAACTCAACAAATTATACTATATAAATTATAAAAAAAATTGGAAAAACGACAGAAAAAAACAATGAAATCTCTAAAAAAACAATGTGATAATTCTTCTCAAGTTGCTTGAGACTTTTTTAACATTAATGCTTTGTATGAAATGACTATGATGTCTGCAATTCAAAATAAAAAAAGAAATGGGTCATTAATTAAAAGATTTGTAAAGCGGAGGTTGTCATTCGCTATTTTATTTTAATCATTGTTAGGAAAAAAAAAGTAATTACTTAAACAAAACTAATCATTGATATTTGCAACACTTGACTTCAGTAATTAAAAAATTTATAAAGAAAAAGTTATAATTATTATCTTGTTTTAGTCATTATATTTATTACTTAAATTAAAGTAGTCACTAATATTTATAACACTTTGCAGAACAAAACTTATCATCTGCTATTTCATTTTAATCATTGCTAGAGAAAATGTAATCATTAATTATTGAAAAAAAACACAATTATCAGTTCCTGTGTTTCATTAAATTTTATTTTTGATCTTTGTAATTTTTTTCTAATGTTTTCAGTTTCTATAGTTTAGGTGACCTTTGTTTTCTAGGTTCCTATGATTTCTATTTTTTTAAGTATTTTTAGTCCCCCAAAACTACATGAATTAAAAATAAAATTTGATGAAATTATAGAGACTAAAGATTATATTTTCCTTTAATTATTTAAATCAAGGTCATTATATTTATTTCACAAAAGATATAAATATCATAAAAGTCTCAAGGGACTTGAGAAAAATTATCATATTTTGTGGGATTCATTTTCATTTTCATATTTTAGGGGATTTTTCTGTGTTTTCCCAAAAAAATTACAAAATGAGACTTAAAGCGACGGATGGGGAAAAAAAAATTCACAGAAAATAAGATCCGTGCAGGATTTGTTAGTGATTCCCCCAAAAAAAATAAAAAATAAAATCACGCATTATATGTAAGACACGGCACAGCCTAGGGACATTAATGGCCATGGTGTGTTCCTTTTTCTTTGTTTTTCAGATTTTTTTTTTCCTTCTATAAACTGGACAGAGTGTATTAGCTCTTTGTAGCGTTGCTCCACATGAGGACAATCACGCATTAGCTCTTTGCAGCGTTGTATTAGATAATAGAAGCAAATTTGACAACTAATTAAATTTTTGTATAGAGTTACTCTCTCTCCATTTAAAAATATAAGATATTTTTTAAAAAGTTGAATATTCAAAAATATAAAATATTTTTAGTCTTTCGAAATGTAATCATTGCCTTTTTTTTTTCAAAAGTGCCCCTATTGATAATGACTTTATATTTATTATAGGGTGTTTAATAAGAATAAATATGAAAAAATAAAGTTAGTTTAAAAATAGGTAAACACTTTATTAGGGGTGAGATTCGATTAAAAATACTTTATATCTTTAAACGGAGGAAGTAGATTTTTTCAAATTTTGGTGAAATATGTTCAAATTGATTTATAAATAGTATAGAAAGAGTACTCTATTTTAGCATCCGGGTCTATTGTTTCTTGAATCACAATTTTATGGTCAATTAATATTTACTTCCCGGTGTTGCTAATCATAATCTAAGCAGACTAATATATTACACGTCTCATCATCCCCCATCTAATTGAACCAAGATGGTGGAAGACCATTGATTTAATGAATTAAATATTGCAAAATATTACAGTACCAATTATTTATCTTGTTACTTAGATAAGGTCGCTAAATTTTACAATGGGCTTCATCGTAAGTCATGTTCCTATCAATCCATGATTTTCATGTATGGTCAGTTCAATTCGTCTCAGCTACAAGCTTAGTTTTTTTCTTTCCTTTTTCCAACTGGTTGAATGCAAGTTCATATTTCAAACCTTCACTCGATATATTAAACAAGTAACCTCTTTATATTCGGATTAAATAATTTGTTATGGTCAACACTCATTAGGGAGCACTGAGTGCATCACCTATAGGTCTATTAATTGCACCTTAAATGAAAGAAAAACATAATTTTTGGTTCCTATATTTTTAACGTGTTGTCCTATCATTTCTTATTATTTTTTTATCACTCTAGGCCAGGTTCATCAAGTTTATTCCCATCCGCAATGCTAGTCATCCCTCTATATTTGTATATACCCATAAAAAGTAAAAGACGATGAGATGGCAATATGTTGACATGTAACTAACTCAGTTAATTTCTGCTGAGGTGCAATTTAAGATTAAGAAAATTAACAACATTGTCCACCCCAGTTCTGTTTTATGTTTCAATCTGTTGAATCATAATTCCATCTCAACACAAGTGTCACATCATCATCTTTTTTTTTTTTTGAACAGAGAGAATAAACTACAGGGGCCTAAAGCAACAAAAAAAAAATTATAGAGACCTACACCAAAACATGTAAAACTATTGGGATCAATAATTATGTTCTTGTTTGTAAATGAATGTAACCCTTTAGTTTGTTTAAAATCACTTAAGGATGAAAAATTTTCATGTGTATATTCTCTTATATAAACAAGTTTTACATATTAAAGGGATAAGAGAAATATTAAAAGAGAATGAGGTCCACCTCTAAAAATCCTACTCTAATTGTTCTATAGAGGAGATTCCAGGAGCTGCCATTGAGACGTCTCCGAGGTGCTTAAGATTATGCCCTGAACGTGACATAAACATATTTCTAATGGTTAATGGTTATTTTTATCCCTAAATTATACCTGAAAGGTCACAAATTTTTTTAAATTTAACTATGAGTCAATTTTGTTTTTCAACTTTATAGATTTCCTCCGTCATTATCTTGCCATTTTCCCACCGATAGTTGACCATTAGTAGGCCCCACATTATATTTTTAATATTTTTTATTATAAAATATTTGAGTTGAGAAAAAAAATGGCTCTTCAAATGGAAGTTGAGGGGAAAAAATTACCCTTAATTTAATAAAAATATTAAAAAATAGTGAGACTTACTAATGACTAACGGACTTTTAAGTGATTGTAATGTTAGGATAATGACAGAGAAAATCTTTAAAATTGAGAAATGGAATTGACCTATTGTTAATTTTAGGGACATTTGTGACATTTCATGTATAGTTTAGGAACAAAAATGACCCTTAACCTTTTTTCTAAGCATGCACAAATGTACACACATATGGGAAGGGAAAAACAAATATAGAAGACAGAAACATAAAATCAATCTAGCATAATTTTATTAAATAGCAATCTGTCAAAGAATAATGTATATCATTATACATATTACATCTCAAATGAATCCCTAAGAAAAAATGATTAAAAAATAAATAATGTATTAAAATTAATCACAAACATTAAATTAAACATCAACAATAAAAGGTACTCCTGTGCGAGGCAACCATGAACGACCAGCAAGAAAACTAGCAACACTAAACTGGTTTGCCTCATTTGAACTACTTATAACATGAAACCCAGGCCATTGGACCCTACTTTGTGTTGATGAACCAGCTCCATAATTCACATGTATTCTCCAAAGTAGCACGTGTCTTGACCAAAATCACTATCTCCCCAAGGAGACCAACCTAATGGATTCACCAAACCTTCAATGTAACTTTTCACCACCATGGCCTACCCAAATAGGTTTTAATATAAAATAGAAAATTTGATAAAAAAAAATTCAACGGCAAGCCTTATAAATGGGGAAAAAAACTATTTTTTTATCTTATAAATAGGACTGGAGGGAGTAACCAGCAACATTCAAGCATCCCCAACTTTAGGTCTTTTTGGCATAGTGAGTGTTTAGGATGAAGTAACCCTAAATGAATTCTTGGAAGCTGGAAAAATTAAAGTTTAAGTGGAATTCACCTATGTGAACACAAGGAGTGGTGCTGATCTTAGAAAGAATTTTGGTCTTTAATTCTTGGAAATGTTAATGAAAGCTTCAGGAGAAACATATGAACATTAAAAATGCCAAAAAAAAAAAATTCTTGTGAACATTTTTAATTTACAAGTCTTTGAGTTTGGAATTTTTGGAATTGGCGCAATAATTGTGGTTCTTCAATGTTTTGATGCAATCATCAATTTATCAAGGCAACGTTTGGATGGATTGATTTGAATTTAAATTTTAGATTTGTCCAAAGGCTATAGACAAAATCATTTTAGAATCACCTTGGGACCAAGATTAATGCTTTAAACTTGAAGACGTATAAGCAAAAAAATCAATGTCATTGACTGTCCTAACTAGTCAAGATAAATAAAATAAATATCGATATTTTCTAATTTTCTTTTTATATTTTTTCTACCAAGAGTAAATATCGATCACCCCTCACAAACACCACTACTATATAATGTGTCCCCTGTTGGCTGCACCAGTTGCAGACGCGAACAGCAAACTTCGAATTGCTTGAGTCGTGCCCGGAAGGACACTGTCCTTAAGAACTATTCTGGTACACCTGGACGACGGACCGGCAGTTCCCCAGGATTAAACAAGCACTTCCTGCAGCAGAGCAAGGGAACAGAATAACAGAGACTAAAAAATAAGCCCAGACGAATAGACAAACAGAAGAGGAGGAGAGAACGCGGGCACACTGTTTTGTCCGCACCCATATCTATTTATAGACCGAGGAAGGAGACACAAACGTTAGGTTATAATTACCGGTTAATGCTTCGGTTATACACACATTAAACAACGAACATTCATGGATTAATGCTTCAGTTATACACGCCTTAAACAGCAAAACTGTGCACGTCTATTAATCTGAAAACGTTCAGCGTTCATCAATCTGGAGACGTTTGGCAAACAAAACATTAACCTACAAAATTCAATTTCCAGAAGAGGTTTAATGTCCAAAAACTGCCAAAGCCTCAAGTTCAAATTCAAAACAGCAAAATCAGAGGTTTTTTGGGTAAGCTAAAAATAATTATTTATTTAATCATTTTTGGAAAAATAACCTGGTAAAAGAAACCCAGTGCCTCTTGAACTCGTGCGCAGGGGGCCGAATCAGCTGATTTCAACTGTGATTGACCTGAGTTGGTCGTCTCATGTGCGTGAGGCCACTTCTCCTCCAAGCCCATTTTACTAGTCCACTTCATTCCTTAGTATATATACACTAGGAGATTCATTCTTTTAGTCAATGTGAGACTTTGACACACACACTTTTGACACACATACAACAATCCTCCACATGTGTTAAAAGGATCTATGTTCATTTGTGTTATTCACACGGAGGATAATCACTTTGAATTTGGTGTCTGTCGACTTGAACCAAACCTAGACTAATAAAACTTAGCACATAAAAAAGTTAGTGTAACTTCGTTATTGAACTAATAGATCTTAAACGTGTGCTAGAGGTCTTATTAATCGGATTATACCCCTACAGTCTCTGCTATTAACGATGGTTTTGCACGTTATCGGCCATGCGCATGCCTGGTTTTAACAAATGCTCTAGAGATTTTGCCACGATCTCATAGGAGCGCCCCTACTCCACATTTGTATAGGTGTTTTCATTAAGTGTATCTACAATGAATACACCATCCGTAAGGACAATGAAAACATTAAGAGCTTTCGCTCAGCCTCCGTTCAATGCATTCTAGCACTTTTTGAAGCTATAGGAAGGGACAAAATTCAGTATTAGTAGAACTAACAAGTGACTTGTTCTTACCCATTGAGCCTTCTTCATGGGATCTTCAATCACAAAGGTTGGGTTACCATCACCGTTAATTTCAAACAGGCTTAAGTCTCATTCCCCTTAACGTTTCAATAATAAATTTCTTCCCTAAGGGTTTAATTAACGGATCCGCCAGATTTAACTCTGATTTCACATAATCGATTGAGATGACCCTATCTTTGAGCAGCTGCCTTATAATATTATGTCTCAATCGAATATGTCTACTTTTGCCATTGAAGGTCTTATTTTTAGCCGTTGCTATTGCAGACTGGCTATCACAATGTAAAGACATTGATGGTGTGGGATTTTCACCTATTGGAATACTTGCTAAGAAGTTTTTCAACCACTAAGCCTTAGTCCCAGCCAGCTCCATGGCTATGAACTCAAAATCCCTCGAGGATTTTGTGTTGATTGTCTGTTTTGCAGACTTTCAGGTTATTGCACTACCACCAAGAATGAATATATAACCACTAGTGGATTTTGTCTCTTCTAAATCCGAAATCTAGTTAGCATCACTGTATCCTTCCAATATAGCAGGAAATCCACTATACAATATACCATAATTCATGGTACCTCTCAAATATCTCAAGACTCTCACCAGAGCCTCCCAGTGCTTATTGCCTGGACAGTAGGTATATCTACTCAATCTGCCTACAACATAAGCTATATCAGGCCTAGTAAAGTTCATCAAATGTAACAGACTCCCAATAATCTGTGCATACTCAGATTGAGCAACTGGGTCATCCTTGTGCTTTTTTAATTGCACACTCGAATCATAAGGAGTACTCAGAGGAGCATCTTCAAGATGTCCAAACTTTCTGAGAATTTTCTCAACATAATGTTCTTGGGAAAGCAAGATTCCATTTTCATTCCTTATGATTTTTACACCCAAGATTACCTTAGCTTCACCCATATCTTTTATGTCAAAATTTGAAGAAAGAGAATTTTTTATTTCATTAACAACACACATACTAGAGCTAAAAATTAGCATATCATCCACATACAAGCATATAATCATACAATCATTATTCACAAGCTTTGTATAAACACACCTTTCTACTTCAACAGTAGAAAATCCACCAATTGTCAAAACTTGATCAAGTTTTTCATGCCATTGCTTGGGCACTTGTTTTAAGCCATACAAAGATTTTACAAGTTTACAAACTTTATTTTCTTTCCCAGGAATCACACATCCTTCAGGCTGTACCATGTAAATTTCTTCTTCCAAATCACCATTTAAAAAAGCAATTTTAACATCCATTTGGTGAAAAAAAGTTTGTATATTGAAGCCAAAACAATAAGAACTCTTATAGAAGAGATTCTAGTCACAGGAGAAAATGTGTCAAAATAATCTATATTTTCTTTTTGAGTAAAACCTTTGGCTACAAGCATTGCTTTATACTTATCAATTGAACCATTTGGAAAATTTTTTTTCTTAAAATCCATTTACACCCAATAGCCTTAGCTCCTTGGGGCAAATATGATAAAACCCAAGTTTTATTTTTCCTTAAAGAATCAATTTCCATTTCAATTGCTTCTTTCCAAAATTTGGCATCAGGAGAAGAAATAGTTTCATAAAAATTTAATGATTCATCTTGTATTAAATAAGTGTAAAAATCATCTCCAAAACTTGTTTCTTTCCTTTGCCTTTTACTTCTTCTTAAAACCAAATCCTCATTTAAGTTTTGTTCAAACTCTGAATTCTCAACAGATTTAGAAACATGCTTAATTTTTAAAGGAAAAATATGTTCAAAAAATTTAGCATCCTTAGTCTCTACAATTGTATTTTGGTCTAAAATATCACTTTTTAAAACTAAAAAGCGATATGCTGCACTTTATTCAGCATACCCAATAAGCATACAATCAAAAGTTTTAGAACCAATTTTTCTCTTTTTAGGGTCAGGTAATAAAACTTTTGTAAGACACCCCCACACTTTTAAATATTTTAAATCTAGGGTAAACCCTTTTCATAACTCATAAGGTATTTTCTTTATTTTCTTATGAGCTATCTTATTTTGTAAAAAACATGCAGACAAAGTAGCTTTACTCCACAAGTTATCAGGGGTAGAAGAACTCACAAGTAAAGCATTCATCATTTCTTTTAATGTTCTATTTTTTCTTTTTGCAACACTATTAGACTCGGGAGAATAAGGAAGTGTTATCTCATGTATAATTCCTTCTTTTTCACAAAAATCATTTAACAAAACATATTCTCCTCCTCTATCCGATCTAACCCTTTTAATTCTTTTGTTTAACTGATTCTCAACCTCTACTTTATATAAAAGAAATTTTTCAAAAGCTTCATCTTTGTTTCTTAACAAGTATACTTTAGTATATCTTGAAAAATTATCAATAAAAGTGATATAATATTTTTTACCACCTCTAGTCATGGTTTGTTTTAAGTCACCTAAATCTGTGTGAATTAAAGATAGTAATTTAGATTCTCTTTGACTAGAAAAATGAGGTTTTTTACATTGTTTAGTTTCTGCACATACTTCACATTTTTAAAATTATTGTTTTTAATTTTAGAAAGTAGTCCAAGTTGTCACATCCTATTTATATAACCTTTACTAGCGTGACCTAGTCTAGCATGCCACAGATCAAAAGAATCAACCATATAAACAGGCACATACTCAGAAGATTCAGTCTTATTCATTTCATCAACATTCAAAACAAATAGTCCCTGATTACAATACCCTTTACCTACAAACACATTATTTTTTATCATTACAATCTTGTCAGATTCAAATGACACTTTAACCCCAGCTTTCCCTAAAAGAGCAACTGACACTAAGTTAACTCTAACTTCAGGCACATGTAGAACATCGTTCAAAGCTAGAGTCTTTCCTGATGTGAGCTTTAAGACCACTTTCCCTTTTTCTTAAACTTTAACAGTTCGGGAATCAATAAGGTAAACATGGTCTTTCCCTTCCTTTACAGGATTATAGGTAGTAAACATCTCTTGGCTAGCACATATGTGCCTGGTAGCCCCAGAGCCTACCACCCATTTCTTCACATCAAAAATCAAGAAAGCTTGTGACACCACTGCAGCAATGATGTCATCATCACTGTCACCATCTCGTTGTACTAAATTTACATTTGGCTTCCGAGGCTTATCACGGTTTGCTCTCTTTCTACACTGTACTGCATAGTGTCCTGGTTTACCACAGACAAAACAGTCTCCTTTCTTTTTGAAAGAGGGGTTAGAAGCATTGGGTTTGTAATCAGATTTTCTATTCTTCTTGTCTTTAGTTTTAGAATCATACCTCTTGTTGTAAGGCTTTGTCTCCACTAGGTTGGCTTTGGATGTCATTTCTCTGGTTCGAGCTACACGTATTGCCTTGCGGTTGGTATCTTCGATGATGATGTGAGTGATCAAGTTAGTCAAGGACAGCTACTTCTGTTTGTGTTTTAGCTGCTGTTTGTAGTCAGACCATGATTCTGGCAGCTTTTCAATCAGTATCCCATCAACGAACTCGTCTGGAAGGTTGATGTTTTCAGCACGAAGCTCCTCCAGCAGCTTATGATATTTGTTGATTTGCTCCTTGACATCCTTATTTTCGGTCATCTCCCATTTGTAGTAGTTGCCCACAATGAACTTTTGTTTGCCGACATCTTCAGCAGTGTACTTTGCCACCAGGGACTCCCATATCTTAGAAGCTTCCTTGTAGACACAGTAGACATCGAACAAATTATTAAATAAAGTGCTAATGATAGTGTGTTGGCATACCTTGTTTGCATGAGTCCACGCAACTCTCTGGGCTTGATCAATATCAGTAGGAGGCTCGGACTGAGCAAGAGCAGCCGCCACACCATACATGTCAAGAATGGTGAAGACACATTCCTGCCAGCGTTTGAAATTCTGGCCATCAAAGACTTATATCTTCGATATGTCCGGGAACGGCCTCGGTAGGGGGACGACAACAGCGGCAGGGACGTACTGACCTCCAGCCAAACTACTGGGTATACCTTCGGGAGTGACATTCTCAGCACCGTTGGTCGCCATTTGGTTGACTAGTTCTTAAGATTATTGGCTGCACCAGTTGTAAACGCAAACAACGAACTTTGAATTGCTTGTGTCGTGCCCAGAGGGACACTGTCCTTAAAAACTATTTCGGTACACCTGGACGACGGACCGGCAGTTCCCCAGGATTAAACAAGCACTTCCTGCAGCGGAGCAAGGGAACAGAATAACAGAGACTAAAAAATAAGCCCAGATGAATAGACGAACAGAAGAGGAGGAGAGAACGCTGGCACACTATTCTGTCTGCACCCATATCTATTTATAGGCTGAGGAAGGACACTGTCCTTAAGAACTATTCCGGTACACCTGGACGACAGACCGGCAGTTCCCCAGGATTAAACAAGCACTTCCTGCGGCGGAGCAAGGGAACAGAATAACAGAGACTAAAAAATAAGCCTAGACGAATAGACGAACAGAAGAGGAGGAGAGAACGCTGGCACACTATTCTGTTCGCACCCATATCTATTTATAGGTCGAGGAAGGAGACACAAACGTTGGGTTATAATTTCCGGTTAATGCTTTAGTTATACACATATTAAACAACGAACGTTCATGGATTAATGCTTTAGTTACACACGCCTTAAACAGCAAAACTGTGCACGTCCAT
Organism: Prosopis cineraria; assembly: GCF_029017545.1. Lineage (NCBI taxonomy): Eukaryota > Viridiplantae > Streptophyta > Magnoliopsida > Fabales > Fabaceae > Prosopis > Prosopis cineraria. Next base: position 8,015 of record NW_026557153.1, on the reverse strand, counting down.
TAATCCAAAAACGTTCAGCATTCATCAATCTGGAGACATTTGGCAGACAAAACATTAACCTACAAAATTTGGTTAATTATTTATTTAATCATTTTTGAAAAAATAACCCAGTAAAAGAAACTCAGTGCCTCTTGAACTCGCACGCAAGGGGGCGAATTGATTGATTTCAACTGCGATTGCCTTAAGTTGGCTTGTCTCATGTGTGCGAGGCCACTTCTCCTCCAAGCCCATTTTACTAGCCCACTTCATTCTTTACTATATATACACTAGGAGATTCCTTCTTTAAGTCAATGTGAGACTTTGACACATACACTTTTGACACACATACAACATCCCCTTCAACCCATAAAAGAAACAGATAGAAACCGAGTGATCATATAAATCAATACATATGGGTTTTTCTCTTGTGAACTATAAAGGTGGCATTTTGTTGGTTCTTATGGTGATACTCAGTTGTATTATTCTGTTTTCGCTTTCGTGTTGTTGCCGTAACAACAATAAGAAAAGCAGTAAGAGTGGTCGAAATTCAGCTCGCTGTCACGGCAGCCTCAGCGGGGACGGCTGTGGCGGCAGCTGTGGCTATGGTGGCGGAGGTTGCTGTGGTGATAGTTAAACGCCCATCCAATGAGCGTAAGATGTAGTCCTAGATGCATGTTTGTTCTCTATTTTTAATAATCATAGCTTATACAGTAGAGTTACAGTGCCCTTTGATCTTTTGTTTATATATATTGATGGACGACAGATGATTATTATGGACATAATAAAGAATGAGTTTTTATGCACACATAATAACAACATTCAGAGTTTGTTCTTTTATCTATGATCTCAGCGACACATGGCGAAAGATAGCAATTAATGACATATTTCATCTTTGGATCACCTTTTTTTTTGGTTTTCAATATTTATTTATTTATTTATTTTTTATTTTATTGCCCGGTATCTTAAAAGTTTGTAGGTATTATTACATCTCATCTAAACTAATTCAAATTTCAGTTGTGAGTGTGTGTGTGTATATATATATATGCAGGAAAGTAGAACAAAAAAGTACTAGAGAAATACTAGGATCCGGATCCCATGTGTGTCCCAACTACATACATGGGAGAGTGACGCCAAGTGGCAAAATCTCTCCGCTTTTTTTGGCTTATGCATATTTGATCTCCTACCTTATTTGATGTTGTCACGTATTTATTAGGATACACAAGGTTCGATTGGATATGCATAGGTCCAAAAAAAGAGAGAAGATTTGATAAATACCTTATTTAATTCCATAAAATCTTTATAGTCGTTGATTCTACTGGGAGCAAGCGGTTTTTACCATGTGGCACCACTCATCCCATGCGTGTAGTTGGGGCATGCATGGGATCTAGATCCAAAATGTTACTAAGAGTAGAAAGACTTAATATATCAATTTTCATTAAAGGATTCATTCAATAATTAATTCACAATTAATTATTGATTTCCGATCAATTTTCATTAAACTGAAATCTAAATATAAAATTATTACTCATCAATGTAACATAATTACTCATTCATATATCAATTCTTATTAAGAGCGTATGGGTAATCCCATGTTAATGTTGATAAAATCAAGAAATTACAACTATTCAGTACTACTATTATATTAAATACTCAAGTTTCAGTTACATAGGAAAGGATAATATATGCTTCACCCGGTCTTATTTATAAATCATTTAGCTTTCAATATATTTTACTAATTAAAATCAAGAAAAGCTTTAAAACTCATTAACTCTGATCTCTGTAAAAATTCAATAAATTTCTAACTTTATCCATATTAAATATAGATACTAATAATAACATACTTTTTTTTTTAAATTTACCAACATCTTGTGGGAGTAATTGGGAAATTTTTTTTTATAAAAAATCAAATACATGCCTCATAAATAATAGGATTTAAAAAAGTACTCTTCTCTTTACATTATAAGTACTCTTCTCTTCACATTATAAGTAATACTGGAAAGAATAAAAAAGAAATCTAACCGAAAGAAGAGAAGAAACCACATGGAGCGACAGAAATAATCAAAGAGGAGACGATTCACAAAATTCTTAAATGTCTCCACCCCTACTTGCTCCATCTTCAAACCCTAGCTTCTTCCAAGTGGACCAATGCCTGGATAGCTCAATATTAAATTATTAATATCTTCTTGCCCATTAGTTGCTATTTGATCATGATCTCAACAATCCATAACGCCATTAATTAAGTTCATTTTGGCATTACCACCCTCGTTATTGTGGCCAACATACGTTAATTCACCACTAGAAAAATTGGATTCAGCGGGGTGACAAATGCAACATCCAGATTTCTAAACCTAGTTAATTAAGCTTAATAAAAATAATTAGTGAATTGATGAGGTGTGTGGTCAGATGGGTCTAATAAATGTATTTGATTTTGAATTTAGCCCTAAACAAAGGTTCGAAGTGAAGCCGGGCTATTTGGACATGGGAAGTGAAAGAAAAAAGTGAAGAAAAATCATCTGTGTCACATGCCGCAGCACAAGGAATATTCGCTATGGTGCACAGAGGCAATTAGCGCTAACTGAGCCTCTTTGTGCCATGTGTCATGGCGGAAGGTTGCATGCATCGCGGCACACGGCCAAAATTATGATTAAATTAGTTCATGTCTACATGCAAAACCAAAAGAGAAGAGAGAAAAGAATTGAAAAGCATGTCCATTGTTCTCCTAGGGCAGGACATTGCAGACCATTGGTACTAACTTGAAGCCTTTTAACACTCAAGGTAAGTGTAATGTGCTTTTCTCTTCCCTTTACTTCCATATTTGAGAAGAGTTAAGTTAGACTTTGAGTATTAGTGGTGATTTTTAGTCTATATAAACTATGAATCCAAACCCATTGGTTAAAATTCATATAATGAGAGTCGTTTAGAGTGTTTAAACCTTATATTAATGGTTTTGTGAGTGATTAATAGTTGGGAGCCATTAATATCCGAATTTGGTAATAAATGAGGTTGTCGGGAGTATTTGATGCTCATTAATGATAATGTAGGTCATTGAAACCTAGTAAATCTATTGTGTATGATTAAGTGTGAATTTATGATTTTGGTAAAAATGGAGAATGTGGAATTTAATGTTGGTAATTGCCCAAAATAAGATAATGATGATATCCTTGTGAAATGATTGTAGACTATTGTTTTGGTACCATTTAAGTTTGGAAAGAAGTTTTGAAAGTTAGTGTTGTGAGGGATAAACTTTTAACCTCTCAAAGGTTTGAGGTAATCGAAAAAAACTTAATTTGTATAGTTATATATTAATTAGTTATTTTTTAAAATTAATAATTTAAAACTTGTTTGATATATTAAAACTATTGATATAATTTTACAATGTAAATGTGACGAGTTTGTGCAAAAAAAGTTTTGAAAATGAAAAATTTCATACATGTTGCATATTTGAAATTAATGATTATAATTAATGGTGTGTCATTCTGAAATTAAAAATAACATGCTATTTGATGCGTGGAGTGCGACGAGGGGTGTGATGATTGATGGACCTGCACAGCACACGTGTTAGTTAAAAAGAAGAGAAAATGATAGCCTGGAGGCTTCTTTATTGGCTTTTATTGTGTAATCTTCTAAAAAAATTTACTCCAACCAACCAATTTTGAGAAGAACAAAAATAATAATAATTAACAGATCAAGTTTATCTACTCTTTTGTTTTTTCAGAGTTAACGTATAATTAATAATTTCACTCTTGGATTACAGATTAAGTAATGTTTGAAATTCTAAATTAATATATAACATGATATTTCCTTTTAACTTATAAAAATAATACAATATTATCCTTATTATTAATAAAAATTAACTTTAACTATTAATTGATAAAAAATCACAAAACAACAAAAAAATTTAGAAAATAATAAAAAAATTACATAAAAATGACAAAAAATTGTAGGCAATATCCTAAAAAATTACAACAAAGAAGGAAATATTTTTATGTAATTTTTCACTCATTAACAATCAAAATTAATATCTGTTAAGAAAAATATTATATTATAAACAATTTTAGAGTTCTAGACAATCTAAACCTATAATTTAAAAGTAAATTTATCATTTAATTATTTTTTTATATAAAACATTGCTACTACTTACTAGTACTACCTTGCCACAATTGTAGAGTTGATTTGATATTTTGAAATATAAGACAATTTATAAAAATAAAATTTTATTAAAGGTACATTTTTAATATTATCCTTTTCTTATTATTATTTTCTATATTTTTGATTATTTAAATTTAAAGTTATACTAAATGAGGAGTATCTTTAGGAATTTATATTTTTGTTCTAAAAAATAAGACTATAAAATGAATGTAACAAGTTTTATTAGTATATATAATTTTGTCAAAATTTTTCTTATAAATGAAAATGGGGGAGTACTGTTTTAATTTCATGTGATTAGAGTAATTTTTCAATTTCATCATTTACAATCTATTCAAAGTATTATTAATTATAAATTTTTCCTTTAATTATTTTTAATTTTTTCTTGATTTAGTCCATCACCTATGAATATATTTATTTTCTCTAATCTGACATTCGATTTTTTACTTTTAAAATAAATAAAATTTATACCTTATATATATGAATAAAAAATTAAAAAGGATTATCCAACTAATAGATAAAAAGTTCTTGATAACTGATTTTTTTATAAAATCCTTATAACTGATTTTGTTCTGGAGAGTTTTCTTTTGATAGGCGTTTGAAGAGAGACAGAGTTTTGTTAAAATTCTCACAATACAATTAAACTAAAATTTACACCTGTGTAATGGATGGAAATATTAAAATTAATAAAAATTTAATATTAGGAAAGTATTGATTTGATGACTTTTTTTTGGTAAAAACTGATTTGATAATTTTTTTTATTCTCCCTACAGGATATGGTAATAGAGAAAAAATAAATAATAACTTGTTTATTCTTACATAAATTAATTTAGAATTAGTTGTCCTCTTTATATTTAATAATTTGTTATTTTAGAATGTGTTGTACTCAAAATTTAAATTTAAACAACGCAATTTAGTTTGGATTTTTTTTTGAACAAACACTTTAGTTTAGAATTAATCACTCCATAAATTTTTCATATAAACTGTTTTATTTTATATTTTTACCATTGTGTATATTGAAAATGTAAATAACAACTTATTTATTTTAAAAATTTTTACCTTTCAAAATTAAAATCAAGGCAGCAACTTTTTCTATTTTAGGAATTGTTACATGTGCATATTATAAATAGAGTCGGTAATTTGGGCCAAGCCCGATGGACAGCCCAAACTCGCCCGAAAAATTTAGGCCCGAACCCGAAAAAAATAATATTTTTTTATTGTTCGGGCCTATTCAGACCACCCGAATAGGCCCTAGAAAATTCAGGCCAAGCCCGATCGGGTTCGGGCTTGGCCCAAATACCCGAATAGGAAAAAAATAATTTTTTTTAAAATATATAATATAATAAATATTAATTATTTTTCAAGTTTTATATCATTTTATTTTAAAATACCATATATTTGAGTATATTACTATAGTTATTTTAAAAAAATAAAAATATTTATATTTTCCCATTTTTATTATTTTTAATCAAATAAAATATCTCATAATAATAATTAAATATATTTTAATATTTAATTTTTATATTTTAAGACTCAATTTTTTTCAAAAAAAATTGAGTCATATAAACCATTTTCTTATCCAAAAAATTATATTTTATATTTTTTATAAAATAAGATAATTAATTTTAAATTAGAAATAATTTTAAAAATAAAATTTGGACATGTACGAATTTTCGACTCTACTACTAAACAAATATAATAAATAAAATAATATTTTTAAATAATTATTTGATTATTATCCACGCCAGACTTAGTTAAAAATTAAGAATGAACTAAAGTAAATACTTTTTGTATATAGGACTTAAACAATGTAAATATTTAAAGAAAAAAATTCAAAAAAATAGTATTTTGCCCATAATTAAATAATTTTGTTTTATATAATATAATGACGACTATTTTTTTCATATTCTTAAAAATAAAAAGTATAGTTTATCCAATAGTTATTAAAAACTTTGAACTAATTAGGACAATAATTTTAAATTAATGATTTAACCGTAGTTGAATTGAGATTAATTTGATCATAATTAAAATAATATGATTCAATTAAAAATATAAATAGTTTATATAATTATAATAAGGGTAATATTTAAAAAAATAAGACATTAATTTACAAGTAAAGGAAATATTCATGAATAAATTGCACATAATACAACAAAACAGTAACAAAGCTAATTAAATACTTAACTATAAAGTTAATAAGTTATTATTTTTTTATTCCTTTAAGTTAAAATAATATATTATGCTCAATAAAATTATTTAAAAATTAAAATTGATTAAAAATAAAAAAATATTTTAAAAAAAGTTTCGGGTATTTGGGCCGGCCCGAATAAGCCCGAAGCCCGAAGGTGTTAGGGCCGGGCTTGACGATATGAGCTTTTTAGAAAGAGTAGTATTCTTTAAGCTCGATCTGAATAAGCTCGGTCCGAATTGAGCCCGACCCGAATAAGCCCAGTCCGCCCGAATTACCGGCTCTATTGATACTTTTCAAAAAAATAATAATTACACTTTAAAAGACTAAAAATATTTTATATTTTTAATAGAGAAAATACAATATATAAGTTAATTTATTAATTATAATATATAATAATTAAAAATATTCACCAACTATAATATAATATAATAATAAAATAACATTAAATTAATATATAAGTGCAGTATGATTGAAAACATCATTATTTTTTTAAAAATTAATTGATTAAAAATTAAATGACAAAAATAATATGTTTGTAATATATCACGTAATATATGTGTGTAAATAAGCTAATTTATAGAATTTATAGACTTTATAGATTAGGTCTTAAAAAATAAATCTAAACCTATTTACTAAACAGGCACCTTCAGTAGTGATGAAACCATCATACCCCACAATTCTATCAAGTTCCAAATCGGGATGAAACCATCATCTACAACCCCACAATTCTATCAAGTTCCAAATCGGCAAGTACCATTAACTCAAATCACAAGAAATATTAAAAAATTAAGAAAATAAAAACAAGAGGGCTTACCAGCCAAGATTTAAGCGGATTGAATTGAAAAGAAAAACAAACAAACAATGGCACAATTTATCAGGACAAAAACCAATAATATATGTTTTATATATATATATATAGAGAGAGAGAGAGAGAGAGAGAGAGATCCAAAACAGATCACCATTAACCATCAACCATCAACCTTATTGGAAAACACTGATAGCAAACACCCCGCTAGTTTTGGCAGGATATTCAAGATCTGCGAGACTGTCTGAATAATACAGATTCAGGATGAATGTTTCTCTACAAATTGTTTGATCATTAGCATCAGATTGTTTGCAGCTTCTGAACTAGGATGAATAGTGAAGAATCCATGTTTCTTCCCTTCAAATTCAGCATACTCTATGTTCTTCCCCAATTTCTTAAGCCTACTTGAATTATCTCTCACAAACCTACTACTCTCATGCCTTCAAGCTCTTGCTCCGTGGCCCAAATGGATTCACAAGGGGATGATCCCTGTCATCTCCAATCGGTACAGAAAGCCTCCAAAATCTGATTCATCACGCAAAAAACTGAGACACAGAAACTGAACAATCGGCCATTGGTGCCTAGAAGACTTGAATTTCTTCTATTAGGTTTTCGAATGAAAGTATTACATATCAAACAATAAGATCAATCAAGAAGACATTTATTAGTTACGAACCGTCAATGAGTTCTAAATTGAGGAAAGCGTCGTTTTGACCTTCAGCTCAAATCGGGTTCGGACGTTGCCGCTAAAGAAGGGTGCCAAAAGAATAACCTCTGACCCGAACCGGCGCTTACTCGGGCGACCCACTACCAAGCCAACCGCCAGATGTGGGAGCGATCTCCGCCGGCCGAGTCACCCTGAAATGAACACCCGATTGAAATCAGCCACTTCGC